>NC_051065.1:63776844-63964344 GCF_004664715.2 Peromyscus leucopus
AGTATCAGTGGAAACCATGGAAGAGGGGGGTGAGCAGAAGAGGTTTCTGAAGGTTGGGTGAAACAATTAGGATTTGGTGCTGGGTTAGTGGAAGGTGAGGTGGGTAGGTAAATGGAGGCTTGTGGAAGCACCCAGGGATGCTGACAGGGTGCTTCCATGGAAGAGACAACTTCCATGGAAGAAATGTTCATACAGGGAGACATCGATGCAATAGTGTGCATTTTGATGTCATTACTCACCGTTGATATGAAGGGAGGCTGGGAGCGTCAGGGTGCTTACCGTGCAGACTGCGGGATATGGGGGGGGGGCAGGGAGAGTCACTGCTGTGGACTCCTGGGGAAGCTCCTTCTGGAATTCAGGAAGTGTGTGTGCTGGCCTCAGAAGGCAAAAGCCACACAGAGTGCCAGCAGCCAGGGCAGCTCCAGCAAGAGCACAGGCTGAGAAGTTAACATGCCACCTGAGAGCCTGAGGTGAAGACACAGGGCACAGAAAGGAGACATACTCCTGAGTCCTCAGTGCTCTAGAACACGGGCAGCCCCTCCTGACTGTGGCATGGTCACATGGAAGGGCAGATGCCACCAAACAACAGAGTCAGTCATGAAGTACAGGGGACATCCTGTCTAGACAAGGTCTGTGAGAACTTAGTAAATCATGTCACTGGGGACTTCCATTAAGTCTCTTAATATGAAGTTACCCAGTAAGTAATAGTCAAATAGCAATAAAGTTTCATCTCCCCTGTACATACACAGTGCAGGTGTACACACATACACCTCCCTTTAAGAAATAGAAAACAAATAAAAAAACAAAACCCAGCCAAGGTGGCAGCAGCTGCTCCCCCATCAATGTCAGGTGAGCGTCCTGTGGGCAATAAGCAGGACCTTGTGTCCAGAGGATGTGCTAGGCAGTCAGAGCCCAGGGTCCAAACTACAAACTACTTCCAGTGGAAGAAATACTTGCCACATGTTCACCTTTCTCATTTACAATGTGAGACAAGAACAGGGTCACTTCTGAAAAAAAAAAAAGTTGTGACATATTTATCAATCTATCAAATTCCTATTTCTGCAATGAAAACATTCCGGGAAAGTTGAGGTGTCTTCTGGGACCAATTGCATAACATACTGGTTTCTAGATGATTCCATGTGATAGTCACACCCTCAGAATTTCACCCAGCTTCTGCAGTTATATCTCTGAGGGTTCCTTTTTCCCAGTGACATAGTTAATGAATGTGGTCACACAAAAGTCTTAAATAAAATAGACAAATCCAGTCTCTTCAATAAAATCCCCCTTTAAAAAAAGGCATCCCTCCCTTGAGCCCTCTGTTAAACAGAAAACCAAACTGACCAGCACATGGTTTTCTTCAAATGTTTTTATTAATTGAAGGCATGGGAAATGGCAGTGTTCATTCATACAATTTCTAATAGGTAAATTATCCATGGGTCAGTCTTAGCATTGGTGAAAAATATCTTTTGCAAGGGCAGTATATTATTAAGTCACTCATTCATGGAGCCCTTCTCTCTGAATCCTGGACTCTGGGATACCCAAGTGATCACATGTACACATCTTGCTATACAGCCCATTAAGAACCACAGAGTATAAAACACAGCTTATGTATGTGTCTGCGTGTCATTGTATTTGAGGGTTTTACCCTGAGAGGCTGAAATAGAACAAACCTCTCACACAGAGCTTAGCCCAGGTTCACTAATCAACAGGCCACTTGTATTGGTTGTGTCTTTTTAAAGAGGGGGTGCTGAGAATGAAACCAGAGCCTTGTGAGTGCTGAGGAAGTGCTCTGCCACTGAGCCATGTTCCAGCCCCCTGGTTTCATTTATGGCCCTTGAATTTTATCTGAGGATGGAAAGGAGAGACCAAAGGCATGCTGTTGGCCTTCTGTGTGCTGACCACTGTGATCCCTTACCTTGCTTTATCCCCCAAAGATTTTATTTTTACTTGTACGTGGGTGCTGGCAGAAGCCAGTAGAGGGCATTGGGACCCTGGAGCTGGAGTTATAGGTGGCTGAGAACTGACTAAGGCCTTTGCTGGGAACTGAACTCAGGTCCTCTGAAAGAGCATCGAGTGCTCCTGACTATGGAGCCATCTCTCTAGACCTGTGGGCTTTCCCTCTGAGTTCTCCAGCTGTGGCTGCTCGCCCTTTACCAACTGAGACCTGGCAGGATCTACTTTATGGAACTTTCCAAACCTAGAATAAATTGCCAGGAATTACACAGTGAGCCCGTGACACCCACCACCAGCTGGGTGGTGAGCAAGACTCTGACAGGCTTGTTGTGACCCTGCCCACTCCCAACACCATCTCATTCCCTCCCCATGGAAACATTCTTCCACGCTCCTTTGGTTCTGATGGTAGGCCTGACTGTGCTATGCCGGGTACTCTGGTAAGCTCAGTTGTAGCATCTGGTCAATCAAGCAGCAATAAGAGGGTCCTCCCTTTTAACTCTAAACCAGACTACTAGGGGAAGGGGGAGGATTCATCTTTTCCTCCAACTCTATTTTTTTGTCCATAGAAAAAATCAAGTTGGCAAAATTAACCTAAAACCTCAATCATTAAAAACAGAAAAAGTCAATATTCTCAAGCAGACAAAGCATTACCCATCCCCTTGACAGTTTCCATCCATCTGCCTGATCTGCGAGAGTGGGATGTGTGGTTTGTAAGTGTGGCCAGCAGAGGGCAGAGTTTACTGCTGAGATCCCGATTTTAAGGGTTGTGTAGAAATGCCGCAAGGCTAGGCAAGCAGGAGGCTTTGGGGACGCGGGGAGGGGGGGGGCGGGGAGGAAAAATAAAATAAATGATTCCTGTGTCAACAGAGGTGATCATCACATCTGGGAGAAGCTTCAGCATGCCCCCTTTGCACAGAGGGGCAGCCCTTCCCGGCCTCCTTTGATTCTGTCCCTCCCTTCGCCGTCTCTAGGAGGCTCTTTCTCAGCTGCTCCATGGTGTCTGATTACATCACCACAAACAAGACCGGTCCAGAAGCCTGGCCTCCTGCCCATGCTCACGGAACACCCTGAGCTCTCCACCCTCCCTAGGGGACCCTCACAAATGGCATTCAGGACGGTTTTTCTGAACGATGACAGGCCTCCGTGGGTCTCCCAGTCTCGTGCGTGACTAAGTTGGGTCGTTATAGCGGAGTCACTCCAGCAGTCGAGTTAGCAGTGAACTTCCAGCAGGCGTTTCTTCCCCAGCATCAGGGGCCTTCAGCAGGCTCTTGTCTACTAGTTGAGGATTCGGGTGCATGTAAGGGTTGCCAGGTGGTAGTGAGTCCACTGTGTGTGAATCTAACAGTCGTAACAGGCGCTGCTACTCCTGAGTGGGCTGTCTGGGCACTCACAAAGGAGCTGCAGGGACCGGCCTTCGTTTTTATGGCCCGATTAGACACTCCTGTGAAAAGGCCGCTGGTCAGTTCGTGTCCCTGGTCTGCACAACCTGCCTGGCACGGGACAACCACAAGGCCAAGCGGGGTGTTGTTTTTCATGATCTGTACTGTGTGCGGTGTCCACTGTTTCATATTTTAATTATATGGTTTAGCTAACACTAAACACATCAGAAATGTAACAGACCAAGACTAAGCAAGACAGCGGAGAAGAAAGGGTCTCTGCCAACAGGACATTAATGGTGTGGTGAGGTCTCAGTAATTTTTTGTTTTACTTTGTTTCATTTTTATTTCACGTGCATGGGTGTTTTGCCTGCATGTATATATGTATGTACACTACTTGTAGGTCTGCTGCCTGCAGAGACCAGAAGAGGGCATCAGATCCCCTGGGACTGGAGTTACAGGCTCTCCTGAACTTCTTTCCATGTGAGTGTGGAATTGGAACCCAGGTCCTCTGGAGAAACAGCTAGTGTTCTTAACTGTGGAGCCTTCACTCCAGCCCTGTGGCCTTGGTACTTGTGACCTGTACCCTGCACTGAGTAAAGACAAGGTACTCAGACCAATGGGTGGGCAGACAGACACAGCAATAGACAGACACGTGTGCAGCTCCTACTGACTTTAACAATTTCCAAGTGCAGACAGACTCCCGTAGCCTTCGCTCCCACCTGTGATGCGGTATTTATAGCACCTATTTCAGGCTTTAGAGAAAATAGGAAAAGAAAGGTTAAACCTCTTAAAATGCCAACTTGTACCTGGAAATTAGCATAAGAGAGAAGAATTTTCACAAGTCAGTGGGAACATCATTTATCCCCCTGGGTGAAGAGTAGAAAGTCAGCTTCCCTTACCTGACTCCAGGAACTAAAGACTAAACTCTTTAAAATATCAGGAGAAAATAGGAACAGTTTCTGCAGAATGAGGCTATGAAAGAGCACCTTAATTAAGACACAAAATGTTCACATCAGAAAGGAAAAAGTGAATTATTTTTTCTGCATGGCAGAAGACAAATGAAAAAATCTATAAATTTTAGGAGGCCCTGAGTCTTACGAATCTGGTGGCCTTGATGCCTGGTGACCTTTGATCGGGTGCCCCTGGTATCCAGAATTTCTGTATCCTGGGTCTGAATGCCTTGATCTGGTGACCATACATCTGGTGGCCCTGGTGTCTAGTGGCTCTGGGTCTGGAGGCCCTGGTGTTTAGAAGCCCTACTGTCTAGTGGTGCTGGATCTCGAAGTCTAGGTCTGGTGGTCCTGGTGTCTGGTGAACCTTCTGTGGCTGTCAGTGTCATGGATTGGTGGGTTCATTCCAGTAAGCCTGCAGAGGCTGAGGATGCCCGGAGCCTCACCCAGGCTTTTCACTCCACAGGATGGCCAGCATACCTGAGCCCTGCCCTAAATGCCAGCAGAGCCCCTCCCGGTGATTCCCGGAAAATCCTTCCCACTTTTGAATGCCTCTGCGGAGGAGATGGAAGATGAAGTTGAGAGATGAAATGTGTGGGTCCCTCCTCCCCCAAAGCCTCATTGCAGAAGCTTTTCTCTGGTTGAGGCTTTAGGCAGTGACTGCTTCATCCTTGCTTAACCTCGGGCATCAGAAATCTACCTGCCCTGATTAGGGTCCTGTGTACCACTTCTCCCTACCAAAGCATCATATTTTAATTGACTTTTGGCAGTCAGATGAGAAGTGTGCTGAAAGGCAGAAAGGTCAACTACTTCTGTGAATGCTGCAGACATTCTAGCACCTTACTGAAAAATAAAATAAAAACCTGCTAATGCCCTGGGAAAGTATTGAAAACCAAGAACAATTAAAAACTAAAGTATTTCTTACTACACATCTCAGCTATCTGGACACACACCTGTGAACACCATTTCTAACTATCCATTAGCCCTGCATAGACCTCCCACCCTGAGAAGAGATTGAGATCCCAGGGCATATGAATATTCTCTTACCTGATGAGTGATGGGAAGATGTCTAAGGGGTAAATGTCCCTAAGGTCATTTAATGACAGAACTGTAATGGGGTGCCTTGTGACAGTGCTGAAGACACTAGAAACCGCTGTAAGATGTACATGAGGAGGATCTGGAGGCTAGATGTATTTAGGGACTTTTTGTTGTTGTTTTTAAAATATCTAGCCAACTCCTAAAAAAAAAATGAGTGGTTGTCATAGTAACCTTGGTTTCACATGGCACAGGGAAGTACATGCAAAGGGTTGGATGAGAGAGAGCCAGAGGAAACCACCTGGTTTAGAATTTAATTTGGGAGAAAGAAATTTACCCAAAATGATTTATTAAACATGATTTATTTTCCTTCCAAGATGGTTATAGTTTTTTTTTAAAGGTTTTCTTTTGTTTTTGAAATTCAGACTTCTGTGGATGAGTTCTAATGGAAATGCACAGAGTCCTTCCTGGTCAAAGAACCCTGCCCCATTGCACAGGCATGCTCTTCAAACCCCCCACACCCTGTGGACAGTTCTGAGGGAGTGGTCCTCACGTAGATAGGTGTGATTGAGCACCTGTTTCCAGCTCCTTGGTGATTAGAATAGGGTTTGAATGTCCTCTGCTCCCTTCATGATTATCTTAAGGAGTCCTGTGTCTTCCACTCCCTGTGTGGTCCTCTTGTGTCTTCTGATCCCTGAGTGGTTACTCTAGGAGTCCTTGGGAAAAATGAATCCCCAAACAAATAAAGAGCTAGAAGATACTGATACAGGAGTTTCCCTTGGAAAAGCAACCTGTATGTGGACATGGCCAGGTTTCCTGATGTCCTGGCCACCATTCAGTGCCCTTGTATATCTGTTCTCTGGTCTGCTCTGTCTTATGGCACCACACAGTCACACAGCCACATGGCCCTTCAGAGTTAACAGCAGAAGACCTGGGGAAACCCTGGTGGGTAGTCAAAGCCTGGCAGTCAGGGGACACAGATGGGCACCCCGATAGGATTACCCTGTGACCATCTTACCTAAACCAAGTTGGAAGTCAAGAGCCATAGGTTATAAGGAATCCTGCAAGTAGGTGGGTGGGGGAGGCCAAGGAATGGGCATCCAGGAGAAGGCAGTAGAGAAGGCACTTTGTTCAGAGGTTTACAGCAAGGGGAGGTGACCCGGGGAGAAGCAGAGTATCAATGCCCCCATTACTCTGGTCTTGCTCCCAGGTTCCTACTCAACTTCATCACAAGTCCAAGGTCTTGGTACAAGGTGGCTATGTATAAGGTGTACTTCCATGCTCTGCATCTAGGTACATGTGGCCGTGCAGAAGCTGCCCTCACTTGTGTCCCAGGTCTTGGTACTCATAGTCATGCATCAAGCTGTTTTCCCATGTCCCATATCCTCTGATTGCCTTCAATTGGGAAATCTTATTGATGTATCCTTGCGAAGGCTGACGGATGAAGCTAACTGGTCAGTAGATGGAAGCAACTCCAGAACAGGCTGCAGAGGTGGCATGGGACCTGCCACCACCTCGTGTCAGCAGCTCCTACAGAAAGATGCCATGAGCCAGTGTGGCTGGTGATGAACGATAGGGTCTTTGTCCTCTGTTTTTAAAATGTCTCAAACTAAATCCCTGTCCTCAGGGTATCAACATGTGCCTGGGTCTTGGAAACGCTGAATGTGTGGTGCTCAGGGTTTCGAGCTGTTGCTTGGGGAATTATTTTTTTTTTTTTAAAAAGGAATTTATGATGGTGATTTGGGACAATTTAACATTACAAAGACCTTGATGATGAGATGTTGAAGTCCAGACCCACCAGGTTGAGATTGGACAGCAGGATACAGGGTGAATCCCATCTCCTGATGCCTCCGTGTCAGGGAGGAGAGTACTCGAGACAACTTGGGGTGTTTGTGACTCTGCCCTGTTTCTACCTATGGCGCTGTCTATTGGACCCCTCTATTTCCATCGCTCATTTCATTGCCACGATAGCCGCTGACAACAGCAACTTAAGGTGAGAAGGATCCATATTTAGGAGCTGTCAATCCACTGTGACAGGGAAGCATGGTGGCCGTCTGTGGAGGCAGGAGCATAGACTTGAGGCCTCTCACATCCTGGTGTCTAGGAAACAGAAAGAATAGGACTACAAGCAGGGTTGGGTTAAAACCCCCAGAGGCCCTGCCCCTGATACTCACCTCCAAAACCAAACTCTACAACCTCCCAAAATAGTCACCAACTGGGCCATGTGTTTCCACACATGAGCCTGGGAGAGACCTCGCAGATCCAGACTGTAATAGCATCGGATTCCTGACCTGAGTGTTGGGACACATAGGATATCCAATAGGCTATCAATAAGGACAGGAAGCTGCAGTGTTCTGTGGCTTAGAAACAGCACCTTTTGGCAGCCATGTGGCTGTGGTCATGCCACCACCTTTCTATGTCCTAGGCCGCAAGATGCCAGAGGAGGAAGCAGTTGCAACTTGAGGTGGAGAGGCCAGTGAAGGCTGCTAGGAGGCGTGAGCTTTGAGTCCTGGTCTATGTAAAGGTTTAGTCAGGCAAGAGTGGAAATGCGGACATGTCAGGAGCCAAGTGGTGATGCCACACTCTCTGTGGGGTGTTCACAGGTTGTTACCTGTGCTCTGTTTGCTACTTAGACCCACACCAAGCCTTCTGGATGTGCCTTTCTGTGCTGGATGCTAACTGTGAAGGGAATGTGTCTCTCTTCCTTCTAGACTGCTGTAGAATGCCACAGTTTCTCGTTAGCAAGAAAGCTGCTGTGCTGTGTGTCCTGGGGGTGATTTGCTATATGGGGTGAAAAATGAGGGGTTGCTTTTCATGTCATTCCTGAAGGTTTCCTGGAGGAAGATCTCCTGGGGCGTCCCCCTATTGCTTTACATTAGAAATGCACTTGGTGACCTTTCCCTGGGAATAGACTCTTGTGCTGCAGGGCCTGTTCAGAACACGCCAACCCTCCCAGGCCTTGTCCAGATGCTCAGACTTACTGGGTACACAGAAACAACAGCCCAGAGAACAATGGGTTTCCTCTTCCAGGAAAGAAGATGCTAGTAGGAATGGGACTGAGTCCTGCTGAAGTCTTGTCTAGAGGTCCATAGGCCGGATCAACATACAAAACACAAGGGCTTGAGTTCATATTCCCAGAACTTATATAACATCTTGGAAGGTACAGTAGCCTCTTCCAGTGTGTGGGAGGTAGAGATGGGAATCCATGGAACATGTTGGCTAGCTAAATTAGCGGAAAATAGCAAGCCCTGGATTCAAATGAGAGACCCAGCTTTGATATATAAGGTGGGGAGTAATGGAGAAACGCCCATCATCAACCTCTGGCCTTTACACACCTGTACCACACATGTGATTATGCATGAACACGTGCACATATGCCACTCAGGAAAGCATGCAGGAAGACAAACCAACTTCCCAGTCTGGCTTTGGACATCTGTGAATGAATAAATAAGGAGTGTCACGTGTGTATAAAAGTGTTCCATGTCATCAGCCATCAGGAAAATGCAAAGAAAACTAGGATGGGGCAACAAACCTGTCACTCCCATTAGAAAGGCTGTCATCAAAAGAATAATAGCAGATGTTGGTTAGGAAGTGGGGAAAGGGGGGGCTCTCAGGCTCTGTTGGTGGGAATGTAAATGAGTGGAGCTATTATGGAGAGCAGGTTCCACGAAAAACTAAAAATAGATCTACCATCTGACTCAGCTATCACACATCTTAGTATGTATGAAAGAAAATAAAATCAGCATGCTGATGGATGCCCACATAGCCGTGTTTATTGAAGCCCTGCTCACGGTGGCCAACTCACAGAATTAGCCTAAATGTCCATCAGCACATGAAGAGACAAGGGAAGTACAGTGTAGATACCCAACAGGCTATCACTGAGCCATGAAGGAATGAAGTCCTGTGATTTGCAGCAAAGGGGAAGAAACAGTGGCTGTTATGTTAAGTGAAAAGTGCCAGACACAGAAAGGAAAGGAGTGAACAGCCTCTTGTGGAAACTGAGAAAGTGCTGACCTAAATGTGACCTAGGATGCTATGCTGGTAATTTTTCTGTCAACTTGACACATGAGTCTAGAGTCATTTAGGAGGAGGGAATGCCATCTGAGAAACTGCCTCCATCAGACTGGCCTTTAGGTGAGCCTATGGGCATTTTCTCACTTGATGTTTGTTGTGGGAGCACTGTGTGAAGTGCCACCTGTAGGCAGGTGGTCCTTGGTTGTAAATGAATGCAAACTGAGCAAGTCATAGGGAGCAAGCCAGAAAGCAGTGTTCTTCCATGGCTGCTGCTTCAGTTCCTGCCTGCAGGTTCCTCCCTGAGTTCCTGCCCTGACTTCCCTCAATGGCTGATTGTGAGCAGGACATGTGAGCAGAGCAAACTCTTTCCTCCCCAAGTTGCTTTTGTCATGAGGTTTATCACAGCAATGAAAAACAAACTAATATAGAGAGTGATTGACAGAGGCTGAGGGGGAATGAGACAGGGGATAAAGGAAAGCTGGATCTAATCAGTAGACTCTGCATGTATGGAAATAACACTCTAAATGTTATTAACACGTACAATGTACATATGCTATGAAACATAAAATCACTGAATAACTTGCTTTGAGTACATGCCCTGCATCTGCTTGGGCTGCAGAACTCTGTAGTGCATCCCTGTCTGTCTCCTCTTTTTTTTTTTTCCCCCAAGACAGAGTTTCTCTGTGTAACAGTTCTAGCTGTACTGGAACTCACTTTGTAAACCAGGCTGACCTTGAACTCACAGAGATCCACCTGCCTCTGCCTCCCAAGTGCTGGGATTAAAGGCGTGTGCCACCACCACCTAACCCATCTGTCTCCTCTACACAGGTCCCCAAAACAGTGCTCTTGCCTGGCCAGACTTGATGTCCCTTGTAGTTTAGATTTGTAGAGGTGGGTCTCTGGGAAGCCAGAAAATGGACCCACCTGAGTTGGAGTGAAGAATAGGTTGGGGCTTTGGAGTAACACTGTAGGGCGCTACTCTGAGTTATTACAGTGTCGGCAAGTCACATAAAGTCAGTAACACAGACATCCTTGGAATGCGCTGCAGCATTGTAAGTTAATAATTTCAATTATAGATGTAGGAGCTTCTGTAGCCCAGGATGGGCTCAAACTTGCTGTGTAGCTGAGGATGGCCTTGAGCTCTTAGTCTTCCTGCTTCCATCACCAGCATGCTAGGATATCAGACCAATGTGCTCATAGGCAAACTTAGTTTTTCAACTGTTTTCACTCCACAGTTGATTGAATCTGCAGCTGCAGAGCCTACAAACTTGCTAAGCTTGGTGTTATAGAACACAAGGGAATGGAAACAGACAGAGACTGCTTTGACATATAGAAGTGACTTATGGAAGAAAGGGTATATTTAGGCTTATGGTGCCAAAAGGGAGGTCTCTCATGCTGAGGAAGCATTGCACCAGATGGCCAGAGTAGGAAGCCAAGAGATCACATCTTCAACCACATGCAGAAAACAGAGTAAACCAGAAGTGGGGTGAGCTTACAAACTCTCAAAGTCCACTCACACTGACATTTCCTCCAGCAAGGCTCTGCTTCCTAAATGTTCAAAAACTCCCCAAACAGCGCCACCAGCTAAAATCTATGCATTCAAATACCCGAGCATACAGAGAATCTTTTTTATTCAAACCATCACAGAGACCAAGATCTCTGCTCTTCCTTCTTCTGCAAGTTATAAGATGTCTCTACAGGGTTGGAACAATCAGTGGGTGAGACTGGACTTGCTTGTGGCGAGATTGATCCCATTGCCATTTACTGTAGAGAAGGTCCATGATGACATGGATGGAAGGGGGCTGTCATGAGACTGTGCAGGTGGCAGTTGGTAGGAGGGACGTGAGCAGAGAAGAGGGTAGCAAACACAGAGGCACTGGAGAAGCACTGTGTACTGAGAACAATACAGGGGAACACCAGAGATCCTCCCTAAAAGCCAATGCCCATTCCTCTCCATGGTCTTTCCTTTGGCCATCCCTAAGCAAAAACAAGAGAGAATGAGGCTCTCTAGTAAGAAAATCCCTCTGTGCTGTAGGCCTTTATACTTTTAATACATACCTATAGCACACACACATCCATAGAGGGAGTGATGCTCAGCCAGGTGGTGACCAGAGCGCTTCTTTGTGTAGACGTTGAATCTCTGATGTGCTAAGCCCAGTGTTGGTTCAACAGACATTTGTGGGGCTCTCAGATCTGTGGGTAAAGCAGCTGTTTATAATGGCTTCTTATAATCTTCATTGTGATAGGGTGGAGGACAGAGTTATGTGTACTTTATTCCTTCCTGGCCACTTTGGGGGGACACACCTTTGAAAGTACATGGATCCCTTCATGGAATAGATCTTACACCAGCACCATGGACTAAATGGAATACCTAGCCACATAGAACAGTAGAGCTTGCTTCTCATTGACCTCTCCTGGGGAAAGCAGCCCACCCTCCCCATGACCAACACCAGTTTCTGGACAAGTAATTGGAACAGTGACCTTGGGCTCCAGAGTTTGAATCTCATTCTGACTCACGCTACAAGGACCCCAATCAGTGGATGCTGTATTCCCCGACTTGTCTTGTGACATCTCTCTGAGGCCCTGCCTGGTTTGCAAGAGCTGGTACCTGGAGAACTCCATCCTTCAAGGGCCGTTGACTTTTTAATTACATTGTTGGGAGACTTGATTACTGCTTAGGCAGTTTGCCCAGGCTGCTCCTTTCAGCTAAACTCTGAGTAGAAGCCTTGGAGATGCTCTCTGAGATGGGAGGACAACGGGACAATGGACCTTTCATCACCAGGTGCACAAAACCATGACAGTTTGAACTGAGCCTCAGGTGAGTTATCTGGGAGGCATGACCACCAGAAAAGATGACATGGTTAGGAGTTTAGTGACCATCAGTTATGCCTGGGGTCATACATTCACTTCCAGGTAACACATTGTTTTGTTTTGTTTTTGTTTTTGTTTTTGTTTTTTTAAATAAAATTGTGTTCTCTTCTAGAGAGGTCTTGGTCTATGTCAACACAAGAGCCATTCACTATCCATGGGTATTTAAATTCTATACAGTTGAAAGTAAAGTTTGAATGTTCTTCTCTGTGTTGGGGAAATAGCTCTATCAGTAAAGTTCCTGCACACAAACAGGAGGACCTGAGTTCAGATCCCAAGAACCCATGTAAAAAGCCAGGCATGAAGGCAAGTGCTTGTAAACCCAGCCCCCACTGGAGAATAGGCAGATGCCTGAAGGTTTCTGGCCAGACAACCTAGTGCAGTCAATGAGTTTCAAGTTCAGTGAGGCACTCTGTCTGAAAAAGTAAAGGTGAAGACCGATGGGCGGAAGACACCAGAACTCCACCTTGGACCTCCACACACATGCACAAACATGTACACACAATACAACAGCACTTATACCGTGAAATACACACACACACACACACACACACACACACACTGATTGGAGGAAACAGTGTTCTTCTGATACCAGATACATTTGAATTTTCAAGGGCCACTTGTAGTCCCCAATCACAGTGCCATCAGCATGGTAAAGAGCCAACCCTTCTCTCTCTGCAGACCCCTGGACGCTAGGTCTAGACAGTGACCATTTAGGGCTATGTCAAAGCTGGAAGCCACAAGGAGGGAGCTGTGGTTGAAAGGCAAGTGCTCTCAGATGGCTCAGGGAAACAGAGCTTGGATTTCCAAAGCACGGCTTCTGAGAGCTGAGCTTGGACTAACTGAAGGGCTGTGAAGAGTGGGCCTTGGCTCATGGGTGCCAATGTTTCTGCCAGAATGTTTAAAAAGCAGAGTGTGTATCTCCAGGAATTGTGATTTTTTCATTTCCTCAAGATGTTCAAACAGACCGATGTCCAATTCCTGCGGAGGCTGTGCAGGAGGCTCCTGTTTGGATAGATGCGGTAAAGGCTCACAGGAAGAACTTGGAGTTTAGAGCCAGATACATTAGCCTCGAATCCCAGTTCTAGCACCTTCTAGCTTGTATGAATTTGCTTAACTCCACCCCTCTAGTGTCTTCTCCATAAGCAATTGTGGTGATAGCATGCTGGGTATCATAGGGGATAACCAACACCTGGTCTTTCAGCCATGTTTTCAGTGTTCATCAATCCATGTTGTCAAGGGCATCCCATGAGCAGTTCTCGCCCCAGACAAGTCTCACACAACTAACATTCACCCCATCTAAGAAACGGAAATGGGAGGCGGTGAGAGCCACCTTCTCATGGAGAGGCGGATTAATCATCTGCAGCTTGTTTTGTTTTTGTTTTGTTTTTTAATTTTTTTTTTTTTACAATTTTACTCATGAAGTTTCAACTATTCTTAGCTTGGTTATTAAGGATTACAGTTTCAAAACAGAGATCCCTCATACTGGGTGATCCTAAACACCATTCAATTTCAGGCATTACAGTGCTGCCCTTAAGGTTTAGGGCAATGGTTTTTATTCATGAGGATCTTGAGTGAGGCCAGATCACCTAGGCGGAAGTCTCAGAAGAAAGCATTCCAGCTTCATGCTTCTTGCAGCATCTCCTCTGACCACGCAGGGCTAGCAGCTGCAGGTGACTGTGAAGTCAGGACACGGTGCAACCTTAGGAGCGGTTTGAGGCGACACTGAGGAGAAGTGGGGTGTTCTGGAAGTCTCAAGTCAGGTTCTCTCTAGGGTGGGTAAGCAAGGTGCGTCACAGACCCTTGTGGCTCCCAGCGGTATTCAGGAGTTTTATTGCTTGTCCCTAAAGTGACACAGAATAGGGGCTACCCTTGTGCTGGAAGGAAGTCTCTGCAGATCCCTCCCTGTGCTCGTCTGGCTCTCTCCTTTGCATTATGACTTTACTTGCAATAGAATTGAAGTTTCCAGAATAGTTGTGTAAATAGTGCAATGCGTATTCCGAGGTCTCGCCCCGGAGTGCCGCCCCAGCTTGTGTGCTCCAGTTCCTTACTTTCTTCTGCACGCGTGTTTGGAAATCTTTTTGTTTTGACTAAGCACTTTGAATTTAATTATAGAAATTATTCTCCTTTACCATAAATACTAAAATATGGACTTGACCAATGAAAAGGACATTTGATTACTGAGGCCCAGTTCCAGAACTAGAGAACTTCTAATGGGTAGATTAATATCTAATCTAGAATCCATATCCTAATTTTACTTATTTTTACAGTGTGCTATGAACCATGTTACCCCATCCCAGGATCTGATCCAGGTCGCCCAGTGTATTTAGTTGTCATTATTTCTCTTTAATCTCCTTTGATCTGGAATATTTCTTTGCTGTGTTATGACCTTTGTATTTTTAAAGGGAGCAGACCAGATTTTCTGTGAAAACCTTTCACTCTGCTTTCTGTTTCCTCAAAAGAAGTATTAGAATGATTAAAATAATATATAAACACAGCATATTCCCATACATGCTGTGTTATGTCTTATGAATACATTTATATCTACAAATACAAGCACACGTGCACTTTATATGTGTGGTGTGGGGCTTCCTGACTGAGAAAGAGGCTGCTTGTATCATCATGGATACATTGTCACATTCAGGGCTGGTTAGTGTGCACAAATGCCCAGCATGTTCTAGAATCAGGTCAGTAAGCAATGGTTCCCGTTTGCTACAACTCTGTCATTTGCTTTGCTGCTATGGCCATGCAGGTGACAGTCTTCATCCCGGAGAGCAGCCAGCCCTGGTGGAGATCTCTGCTGGGTGTGATTCTCTTGCTGCACGGCGTGTTAAATAGCCCATGGGGTTTGATGTTCAGAGAGCTGCATGCTTTTGTGCCTGTCATCTCTATGGTAGGGTGTATGGCGTGCCTTAGCTACCCAAGCATATAGTGGGAAAGAAAGGGTGTGTCATCCACTGCTTGCTAACGTGAGTTGGTCAGAAAGGAGCAGTATTGAAGGTTAAGCTGAGAGCCTGTCTCAGGTAGGGCTTCTCCTATTCTGTGGCAAGGCTCTCTTCCTGTAGAAATCCTGCACTAGGGAGGATCTAAGGTACAGACTCCTCTGTGTACTCCCACTGTTTTCTCTAAGTCAGAGGCACCAGGACCCCAGACAGGACTGTGTACTCAGTGCTCTTCCACGAGGACCCCTAACCTGAGCAGGACCAATGTGAGAGGTGCTGTATGTAGGGGGAAATTAGCATTATTCAGTTCCTCCTGGTTTTGCAGCCTTTCCTGAGTGTGACCTTGGTTCTCTGGCAACATGCAATAGTATCTGAAAAGCCAATCTGGGGAGGGCAGGTTGATGTAGATGAGCCAGGAGCTTGGAGTACCTGTCTGTCTGGGCTGGAACACCTGTGACTGCCAGGTGTCCACTAAGAAGGCTGTGGAGATCTAACCTCAGCTCAGCTCTGAAGCCTGAGGCTGGACACAGGGGAAGGACAGCTGCTGGGAGATGTTGCTAGGTGACCCGTGATGCTCAGGCAATGGCTGAGCTGGTACTGACTTCACAAGTGCTGGCAGAGCCTTTTAAATGACCCTTAAGGATTGTCATTCCAGAGAACAGGAACAGAGTGGGCGTCTTAATGCACCATCATATGCACACAGAGTCCTCAGCTGTGGTAACCATTCAATGGCATGCATGATAGTGAAAAGTTGTAAATAATTTCACAGCCCATTTTTACAGATAAGAAAAAAATCCCCCAGAGACATTGTGCAACTTGATAAAGGTCTGCTGTGATCAGCCTCCAAAACTCCTCTATAGAAAATGATGCTAACAATAGACCAACAGTAGGTATTTCCATGAGAATAGCCATGTGCCCACTGAACAAGCTGGCAATGTGAAGCTACCTGTGTGGCTGAGATGCTATGGGGTAATCCTCTATGCCTCTGGGTGAGGAATTAAAATGCTGTCTCTTGGTGTTTTGTTCTACCTAAAAACGGAATATTATGTCATCATTAAAACCATTTTTCAAGAGAATTCTACACTTTGTAAGGAAATTAATATCACAGCTCACATTAAGGGAACGTGGTGGGTCAGTAAACACTAACACTAGACAGAGTCTTGCAAATTAGATCGGTGTTGCTATGTGAGAAATTATGATTAAGTAATAATTTCTACTTTATTCTTCTGACTTAATTTATTTATATCTTTAAATTAGCTTACAATTTGTGTTATTTTTCCATTGAGGTGGTAGAATACTCTAACAAAAAGCATTGTAAGGAAGAAAGGGTTTCTTCTGGCTTACGGTTCCAGAGGGAAGAAGTCCACACTGGCAGGGAAGGCATGGGAGCAGGAGCCTGAGGCCAGCCTGGCAGACAAGGTGCAGAGAGACCACATTTGAGCTCCACACAAGAAGGAGAGAGAGAGAGAGAGAGAGAGAGAGAGAGAGAGAGAGAGAGAGAGAGAGAGAACAGGAAGTGGGACCTGGCTACAGACCTTCCAAGTCTACCCCCAGTGACAAACTTCCTCCAGCAAGACCCCACCTCCAAAGCATCCCATCACCTCCCTAAACAATACCACCAACTGGGGACCACATGTCCCCACATAAGCCTATGGGGGGCGGGGGAGCATTTTTATTCAAACCACAACACAAGGGACAGGTTTCTTTAAGGCATTTGCATACAGACTTAGTTTCTGTGTCCCTCCCTCCTCTTCCCTGTCTCTCCACTCTGCATGTCCCATTAGCCTTTACACCCAATGGTTCCCCCTTTGACTTCCATACCACATATGGCCTGTTGCCCCCATCCCCTCTCCTTTTAGACCTCTTTTTCTTCTCCCAGGGGAGAGGGAGAACCCTTTCTGGCTTCCTGTCATCTACACACTCACACAGGAATACCTACTTCCACAGAAGCTAAGCTCCACATAGGAACAGAGAGCACCCGGTATGTGCCCACAGTAAGTTGTGTTTATAATAATGGATCATGGTGAGTGGGCATAGTTAAGTAGCAAGACCATTAAAGGCCAAATTTGGATTATACCATGTGATCCTCCTTTAGTGATTCATGGATGGGACAGAATCGCCTCACCTGTGGTAGTGGCATATCCCCACATTGCATGGCATGCTCTGGGCAGCTCAGACTTTCCCTGCCTGCCACTTGGCCTTCTGGCTAGTTTGCCCAACAGTGTGACTCACTCATGGCATTTCTCCATGTGACTCCAGGTCACCATGCCCCACCTCCCCATGTCAGTGTAGTATGGGGTACCTGGGCCATCCGGCTGCACTGAACATGCATCTCAGAGGCTGCAGACATGCCTGTCAGGTCACCCCATATCTCTTGTTCTAGGAACACTCTTAACTATGCCCTAGGACAGCAAACACAGCACTGGAACTCCTGAAGCTTGACTGGGTGAGGGGCCCATGTGTACATGAAGTCATATGGCTGCAGTGTGAGCCTGACTGTCTGGACATAGGGATTCCTTTTGATGCTGTGGTACCAGGCTTCTGTCAGTAGGAATGATCTTTGAAGGAGGGGGCAGAGGACAGTGAGGCTGAAGGAGACGGAGTTGCTGTCCCTCTGTGAGGTCCAAAGTTGCACTAGGTCACTTCAGTTTTTCACTGGACGCATCCCAAAGTTCCCTACCCTCACCCCATCCCATGCACTAGGCCCCACTTCTGGAAGGGAGGATCCTTAAATAATTCACGGTCATTTTTTTTTTTTAAATCAATGTAGTGTTCAAGCTTGG
Organism: Peromyscus leucopus; assembly: GCF_004664715.2. NCBI lineage: Eukaryota > Metazoa > Chordata > Mammalia > Rodentia > Cricetidae > Peromyscus > Peromyscus leucopus. The sequence continues at coordinate 63,794,769 of NC_051065.1, forward strand.
GCAAGTGATAGAAAGACCTTGTTCATATATTATTCTGGAGGCCGCATGGCTTCCACAGAGGGCCCTGCCTCCTGGGGCCATTTTGCTCCTTTGAGGTTAGCCCCACTTGCCAGTGTGAGCAGTGAGGAGGTGCTAAGAGGGAAGGAAGATGTGGCTGTAACTCTCCCACATGCCAGGCTCCAACCTAGGAGGACAGAAGATGGCCTTGTCCCATGCAGCTTCCCTCACCTTCAGTGAAAGGAGCTGAGGATGCTTGATGGAGGAAAGACCCACTTGTAAACATCTGCAGACACAGCAGAGCAGGGCTGTGCACAGCTTCAGACTTGTCCTGCAAATGATGCTTCCGGCGCTCTCCACATATTCTGATACGTGGAGACAGTTGAGACTGTGGATCTGAGAGAGAATGGCAAGACGGAGGATCATATTTGCACAAACTAAAAACTGTTAATAAAATGGTGGTTTGATCTGTTGAAAGACAGAGTTCATTCAGCCCAGAAGACAGCAGGATCACCTTTTTGCATTGCTTCACCTTTATACATAAAGATCAACAATGCCAGTGCACACTAAACACAAGCTGGAGCGTTCTTCATGCACCGGTTGTTCACAAATAAATGTTGATGAGTGCCCAGTACATGCCAGGTACCAGGAGCTATTTTGAGAATGTTAGATACAGCCGTGAAAACAGCCGTCATCACCAGTCTTGCTTTCTGACCACAGCATCTGAAAAGTGTGAACAAGCAAGTTACTAAGCATGTTTCTATACAGGGGCTGGGAGTATCTCTGGTACAGAGCACTTGCCCAGCACGCACATTTGATTCCCTAGCACTGCATAAACTAGGCAGGGTGGAGCACACAGGCCTGTAATTCCAGCACTTGAGAGGTGGAAGCAGAAGGATCAGAAGTTCAAGGTCATCCTTGCCTGCTTTTCAAGTTCAAGGCCAACCCTGGGTCAACAACAGAAGGGCTGGTGCTCAGTGGGTCAGAGTGCTTTCTGCTCTTGTGAAGTTCAGTTGCCAACACCAATGTCAGGAGGCTCATGACCACCTGTAACTCTAGCTCCAGTGATCCAATACCCCTGACACCCACCCAAATGTGCACATACCCACACGGACACACATATATACATAAATCAATAATCAAACCAATGTTAAAAAGCAGAAAATCATTATATGTTAAATAGTGTTAAAGAGAAAAAAACACAAGTGAATATGAATCGACTAGGGAAATTGCTTTAAATGGTCACATTGAACTCTCACTCACACTTGCTCAAAAAGCTAAAGAAAACAAGGGTGTGGACCATGGGTTATCCAGGGAAAGAGAACCCCCAGAATGTAAAAACAATGCAAAGATCCTGGGTCACATGGGCCCAGTATGCTGTAAATTATCAAGGAGGCCACTGTGGGCATAATAGGGGGTGGAAGTGGACTAGGGGGTGGAAGCGGAATAGGGGGTGGGAGCAGGCAAGAGGAGCAACTATGTTGCCTCTGACTTTGGTATTGCTGAGCACCCTTTGAAGGCCTGGAGCAAAGAGGCACATGGGATCATGGGTGCTGAGGACCGCTATGAATGTTTGAGACATGGTGGTGGCAACCTGGGCCAGGTTTGCTGTGCTAGAAGACTGGGGAGGTGAGGAGAGGGTAGACTTGACAATACTGACATGTGAGAGACAGACTTTCAGCTGAGCCCTTTCAAACGTAAGAACCATCTTCTGAGGAGGAGCCATACAGTGTGACAAGGAAGGTTCAGGGTGACGTGGATTTGGGGAGTGAGATGCCTTGAGCATTCTGGGGAATATTTGAGTTTAGAATTTGGTGTAAGGAATAAACTCAATCAGACTTGGACAAAGGAGCACAGAATTCCAAAGTAGTGGGATATTTTATAACCAGAATTGCTATTTTTTTTATAACCTAAAGGTCTCTTAGAAAACCCAGTGAATAAAATCTGTCATTAAGTCTCCAAATTATAATGTCCTTACATATAATTTAGGACCATCTGTTCTCCAAATGCCTGTTTCCTGCTCTTATCTCCTCATGCAGTCCTTGGCTTTTAAAGAGAAAAAATACTTTTCCTTTTGCCCTGCATAGCAAACTTTTCCCCATCCCCAATCTTATCCTGGATGATGGCCATCTGTCCATTCCCCAACCCGCCTGCCTCTTCCTGTTCCCCAAGCCTAGATTCTTCCTTCACTTCTCCATGGAGCTCCAGTAAGAGCCAGGCCGTTTTCCATAGCTACATGGTTCCCCACTGGCAGAGTGATTTCCATCCTGCTCTAGGTGGCTTCTTGATGATACTGAGTATCATCAGGTCTCAATGTCCCTTCTCAGCCTTATCACACATGGCATCAGTCCACCAAGTGTCCTCTTTATCGCTGTGGATGATTGTTCACCTGCTCGGAATGGACTTGCTTTTTCACCTGAACTGACAGATGGCGAAGAACATTGTGGTCTCCAGGGTGTACCTGACTCATCTGTGCCACGCTGACCATGTTCTTCCCAATGTATGAGGCACCCCCTTCTGGGACTGGGCATTATTCTAGCCCTCTTCAGTGAAATGAGTCGCTGAGTGTCCCCCTCTCTGCCTTGTTTCTCATCTGACCATCTCTCTCCCATGGTCCGATCATTCCTTGTCTTCTATCTCCCTCTTCTGCCTTGGGACTTCCATCTGCCACTGCTCAGCTAAAAGCTCCCACAGAATACCACCTGCCGTTTCTGGGAGACTAGGCTTCCTCTGACCTTTCTGGTTCAGGTCAAGTGTTCATCCTGCTTGTTCAGTTTCATCCTGCACTTTACACCACTGTCACATGTGACTTTGTGTTTAGCTGCCTCTGTGCCATTTTCCCTGCAGTCCAGAGAGACCCACAGAGAATGGCCTGAGGCACTCGCCATGGGAACACCCAGCCTGAGCTCAGGCAATAGGCATTGACTTTGTTATTTTCTTCTTTTCTCTTTCTTCCCACCTCTGTCTCCTTTCCATCTTTCCTTCCTTCCTTCTTTCCCTCCACTTCCTTCAAACACAGGTGGATTTCCAAGCAACAGAGGGAGAAAAGATAAACAAAGCAGGGCCTTTGGCTGTGTGGATGTGTGGCAAAGGAAGACGTGTCAGATGAGAGAGGAACCTACGGTTATAAAGATGCAGCGAACTGAGCACCACAAGCTGCTCTAATTTCCTTGTGGGCACATCTGAGCTCTCAGTGGGTCTTTGTGCTCATCTAGCATTCCTCTGCCTGACTCGGTCCCTCCATCAACACTGACTTCCTGTTTCCTGTCTCCTCGCTGTGCTTCCAGCCCCTTGGATCTTGATGATAAAAGTCTCCCCAGAATCACAGGTTGTCGGGGATCTGAGGCTCCCAAACTGTAAGTTCTTTGTACAGGGCAGTTTCTCTGAAGCCCCCCCTCTGCATTCTGCTTGGTTTCCATGGAAACTGCTCATCTGGCTGCACATTCCCATGTCCAGTGGTCATTTAATGTTTCCGTGTGTGGCTGCTTATTTGCCCTCACGTCATCTTCACTGGAGTGTGAAACACATTTTGTATATTTTAGTATTTTCCTTAGAATCCGGCCTTCACTTCTGCACGTTCCTATCTGCTGTTATGGAACAGGTGGATTAGTATATGGTGGCTCTAATCCTCTTTCTTTCTTCACTCCATCTTTCTTCATTAATTCCTTTCCCCTCAAGATTGATGTTTCTCTCCTGTGCTTAGAATGCTCAACACTGGTCTCTAAAGCCATGCCAATTCAAGTCATCCACAGAATCTTGTGAAAGACAATTTTGTGTGTCCTAATCAACATACAGTAAGGATAATTGAATAAGTCTTTGAAATTGGAATCTACCTGTCCCCAGCCAGAGGCCAGCCCCATAGTATCAACCTGTTGACCCAATTAACCTCATCCACCCTGGGTTCCTCATTCACTTAATCTCTGTCCCTAAGTGATCACCTACTCAGGACACTGCTCCAGAGAGACAGAATGAAGATTGAGGAGAGGTGTTTCTGTCTGCTGGGCTCAGGGTTAGCACCTCTGAAGGAGGGCTCAGTCTACACAGCCCATCCTTTCCCTTGGGCCTTCTTTCTATGATTCTTTTTTTTAAATAATAGTTTTGTTCTTGAGACTTTCATACAATGTATTTGAACATACCCCCTAACTCCTTCCATTACTACCCTCTGTACCCTCCATCCCTTCCCAACCATGAAATTTCTTCTTTTTCCTTCCCCCACTGAGTTCAATTTGCCTTGCCCAGTTACTCAGGAATGGGAACTTCTCTGGCATATCACCAACCTATGAAGGGTCATATCTTTAAAGAAAATTGAGTCGCCCTCTCTCAGGAACTATAAAATGCCAATAGCTCCTCAGCTAGCAGTGGGATTTCATGCCCCTGCTCCCCAGGCTGGGATTTTTGTCAGGGTGGAGATTGTGAAGATCTTGTGTGTTCTGTCGCAGAAACGAGTTCATGTGTGTACCTGCCCTGTTGTATCTGGAAAACAGTTTCCTTGATGTTTACTGACCACCTCTGGCTCTAGAATCTTTTCATCCCTTCTTCCTTGAAGATACATAGGAAGTGATATTCACCATCCTTACAGTATTGTTTCCTTAAAACATCTGGGCTTCTTTGTGGGAAGAAATCCCCACAATGAGTTTAGAAGTCAGTGACTCTCTGAGGAGATAGTTGGCTAGAACATGTGGCATTTGAACATGATACACCCCTTTCTTGGACTTGAGAAGCTTCTGCTGCAGGCTTCCTCTCTGGTTTTCACTGTATAACATGCACACCGCTTCCCTGTTCCTCCTTCACCACCTGCAAGTCCTCATGGCCCCACACATCACTAATGACCTGCTTCACTCACAGTTGAAGGATGCTGCTAGGAAGAACACCTCATCTAGTGGATTAAAGGGTGAAGTTTCCTTGGTATTTTTGTCCAGACCTTGAGAGATTTTGCTTCCTGGAAAATTCAGTCATATTTTATGAAGATCATTTGTCAGTGGCTAGAAAATTGGCCACGCATGATGCACAGCCAGGAGGACTAATGAGCTTTTCCTGAAGCACTTTGTCAGTGTCGGGTGCAATGCCCATGGTAGACCTCACTTCCACGGCACCCGCTAGCATGTTCTGGTGACGAGGGCTCCCTATTCATATTGCAGAGCTCCCATAGCTGTTCAGAGTCTTCTGCTACATGGAGTTTCTGAGAAGTCATTCAGCTTTCCCAGAGACCTTTAGATTGGAACTTTGCACATGAGGAAACCCTGAACCTATGAATAATTCATCCAGAGGGCAACACCAAGAATAAGGATGAACATTCTAAGGAAGATTGATATCTACTCCATCCTCCATGTTCTGGCAGCTAGTCCATGATGTCAGAGCACAGTGTATAAAGGCTCAGTGGAGGAGCAAGACCCAGGCCCTGCATCTCCAGGTTTGTTGGATGGTAACACGTCTGTAGAGATGATAACAAAAAAGTGTGAAATAGAAGTATTCTAATAAAAGATATATAGTCAGAGCCTCATCACACCTGGTACTCCAGGCCCAGACCATCTGCTAACAGCCATGCTGGTGTCTAGTTCTGTCTGAGTAAAGGCTGGGCTATGGCAGTTTGCAGTGGTCCCCTGTGGCTCTCCAGTGAGCACCACTACATCCATATCCCTGTTGGAGAACCTCTGCCCTCGGGGCTTTAAAGAGATGAATCTCAACTCTGTCTTGTGAACCACTACTCAGCTAACTCTAGTTTGTGGCTCTTTCCAATGCTACCCCTTCACACTGCCCATCCATTCTTCATATGTATCTGAGATTTAGCTATGACCCAGGGCCTCATGTTAATTCCCAGTCTTTAAAATCCCACCCACATTGCCCCATGGGGAAAAGGATGCCTTACTGTCTCTCTTCCCTCCTATGGCTCAGTTCTTTACATGTGGGAACAGAGAGACAGCCTTCTCACTGTTCCTCCTGTCACCCAGGGAACTGCTCAGTCCCCGGTGTATCTGTTGGCCATGGGTCTGGCACTTAGGTCTCTAGGATGAGCAGTGGGGCTTATACTCTGGAAAAGGGCCGAGCAAGCCTGCTGCCTGCTGTGTTCTGTGCACTGTGCTAGGTGCTGGGTATTGCAATCATCCCTTCTGTTTGTGGAGACTCAAGGCTATCTAGGCAGAAAAAAATCAAAATCAAATATCTGATTTCATAGCAAACAGGAGGCACTGAGGCATGAAGCAGGGCACACTGGTTCAAATGATCCGGGAAGAGGGCTTCTCTGAGAAGATGACAGGTACCTGACACCCAAGAGTAAGCTGGGACTAACCTGTCCCCAGGGTCAGCTGAGAGTCATTGCATAGTTTCCAGAAGGAAACAAGGGCTGGAAGAAAGGGGCCTATGGCTGGGCAGTAGCAAGGCCAAAATGGGGAAAATGGACCTCAGAGCAGACACCCAAGGAAGCAGATCGCTAGTGATGGCTCCCCCAGGGAAATTGGACTTGGGAAGACACATCCGGTCAGGAATGTGGAGAAAGGGAGCCGTGCACACTGTTGCTGGGAAAGCAAGTTAGGACAGCTGCTGTGGAAAACAGCGTGGGGCTTCCTTTAAAGATTTCAAGTAGAGTTGGTATTGGACCTAGCATCCCCCAGCTGGGTATGTACTCAGTGAGCTCAATGGAAATGGGATGAGAATGCGGAGAGGTATCTGCACCTCCACGTTCATTATACCACTGATTACAGCACCCAGGTGGGGCACTCCCAGGTAAAATGGGTGGCTTAAAATATTGTACATTGGTTGTTGTCAACTTCATACAAACTAGAGTCCCCTGGAAGAGGGACACTCAAATGAGGAATTTATTTCATCAGATTGGCCCATGGGCAAGTCTATTGTATCTGTTCTTAATTGCTAGTTGATACAGGAACGTTATGCCCATTGTGGGTGGTGCCATCTCCAAGCAGGTGGGCTGGAGGGTGTGAGAAAGGTGGCAGACACACCAGGGAAAGGGCGCCCATAAGCAGCTTGCCTCCATGCCCTCTGCTTCAGCTTCTGCCTCTAGTTTTTCCCTTGGCTTCCCTTGATCACAGACTTTGACCTCTAAGCCAAAGAAGCCCTTTCCTGCTCACATGGGGTTTGGTCAGAATTTTACCACAACAACAGAAAGCAGAGTGAGACATGATATCTAGGTCTACGGAATGCTATTAGACCATATGAAGGAAGGCAGTCCTGTCGTTGGTGCAGCATGGGCAAACCTGGAGGACTTTAAATGGAACAAACTAGACATGGGAACAAAAATGCCAAGCACCAACTGCCATGCAGAACCCAGAAACCTGGGGTTCTAGAAGCATGAGTAGAACAGCAGCTTCTAGAGGCTAGAATCTGTAATGGGTGGACAAGATCGATCCAAGGGAACTGTTTTAGTTAGGAGGAGTAAGCTTGGGTGACCTATTGCACAGTGAGGCAATAGTTAGCAATGATGTAATGAGTCTTGGGAAATTGCTGAGAGAATAGATCCTAAATGCCTTTCTCTCTCTCTCTCTCTCTCTCTCTCTCTCTCTCTCTCTCTCTCTCTCTCTCTCTCTTTCACACACACACACACACACACACACACACACACACACACACACACACAGTTAATATGTGAATGAGGAACCTGTCCATTAGCATGGTTTAAATATTACAAAAGCAAATCTCAAATCCTCCTGTTACATCCCACAGAGATGATCATAATGTGTGTGCCTACGTGAGTTTGTGTATGTCACAGGCCCACACGTACCTGTGAGGGCCAGAAGAAGACATCAGAGCCCCTGGAATGAGTCACAGGCAGTTGTAAGCTGCCTGGTGTGGGTTGTGGGAATGAACCTGAGTCCACTGTAAGAGCAGTTAGTGTTCTCAACCATTAAGCTATTTCTCCAGATCTGTTAATTACATTAAAGAAAAATGAATGTTGAAGTTAGAGCTTTCCCCGACAGTGACTGTGGCTCTCTGCCTTCTGTCAGGACAGTGGGTCCTGGTGAAGACAAATAGTACTCTCAGCCCCAGATTCTCTGTACCTGGTGATCGGCAGACTCAGGGATACCCTGGGGCCCTTGACAAGCAGCCTGAGTATCAGGGCCAGTTGGAGCTCTAGTGTTGATTTGGTTCTATTTGAACTTGGGCAATTTTCATTGCCTTTGAAATCTCATTCAGTTGGGTTTAATAACAAATAAATAATTCATGGGGCCTGGAAAATGAAAGGGAAAGGAAAATAAAGAAATATGTCCTCGGCAATGAACAAAGGGGCACCTTGGCGCTCAGCACCACTCCCAAGTGTCTGTTCCCCGAAGACTCACTCACTGTTGAGAAGATTCATAAGACCAGAAGAGGGAGTGTTAACTCTCTCAGGCACTGAGCGCTCTCCTTCACCCAACTTCTGGGGACCAGGAGTTGGCTAGAGATAGATAAGTGGGCCCTCCCTGTGGCCTTGCCTCCTGCCCACCAGTCCTCACCAATCCTCTCAGTGGCCTAACAGTAATCTCTAGCTCTTGTTCCTTTGCATGGAAAATGATTGTCTTAGGTAAATGTCAAAAGTGGCTAAGACAGCTTTAAATATTAAAATGATACAAAAGGTCCCCCAGGGATCACCTGCTGGTTACAAGATTTTTTTTTTTTTTTTTTTTTTTTTTTTTGTGTGTGTGTGTGTGTGTGTAGGGGTGAGTTGGGGCTTTACTTCTGACTTCCTGTGAACAGTGCTGGCCAAACTTAATGGAGTCATCACCCCTCGTATCCCTAACAAAGGGGCAAGCAGAGTATTCTCTGTGCCTAGAATCACTTAAGAGGCAGCTCAAAAATAGATACACAAATCCAATCAAGGCTGCAGGTCTAATTTTTAGGATGTAGAGTGTCTGGATACCGGATGTGGGGAGGAAACAAGACAAGTCTATGATGGGACTACTGACCTCTCCTGTTGGCTGACCAGTGTTGGACCTGGGGTGTTGTCAGAGCAGGTCCTTTCCAAGTCAACTCACACATCCACCACAGATGGCATACAGGCTGCAGTTCAAGATTTGACTGTATGGACCAAGGTTTTTTTTTTTTTTTTTTAATAACTAGGAAAGTAAGATGACATGAGAAAATACTCATTTTAAATTATGAAAATGTTCTTACACAGGACAAGATCTGGAAAGTAGAGTCTTTATTCTTGAGTTGTCCACCACCCAGATTTCCCTTTTTCAAAAAGATGTCTATTGAATTATTTAGATGCCAAATGTCTGTTTTTATTACCTTGAAATAATTTTTTAAAATAGGTATAAAATACATAAGCAAAATGTTAGTGATTGTCAAAATCTGAGTGATGGCTATGTGAAAAATAATTATAGTGGATGCCATCTGCTTTCCACAGTGGTTGATGTAATTATTAAAAGCCGACCACTAGGAATCTCTTGCATCTAGGTTCCAATCTTTGCTAGGGAATTATTTGTCCTGATGGGGGGGACAGGGATTCCCTGATCTGATTGGCAGCCCACTGGCCACCTGATATCACTTGTCAGAAGGGTCAGGCCCCTGAAGGAGGACCCTGGATTGGCATGCTTTGGGGCTGAATTAGCAACTGGGCACCTCAGAGCCAAGTATCCTTCTAGGGAAGGAGAAATCCACAGCATAGGCACCTCAGACCCCTGATGGAGCAGCATGCAGATGTGAGCTGAAGTTCCTGAGGGAAAGAGAGAAACTAAAAAAAAAAAGAAAGAAAAAGGAAAGAAAAGGAGAAAAGAGCTGTACCTATGTTAAAGATTCTAGTAGACTAAATTACTGAACGTCAAAATTATAGGGAACTAAAATGTTGCAGAGCAGAGACAAATTAGCTGTTGTTAGACCCTTTGAAAACCATCCACTGTCACTCTTGGGTCTGACCTAACATCTGTGATTATCAAAACCTTAAAACGTATTCTACTTCCAACAACTAGCTTCCATCCCATCCCAGCCTCATACTAGTAGGAGCCATGGAGCCATAGTGCCTCCCCCATTATGTCTCTGAGGGTTGAGAGAATCAGAAAGAAGCCTAGCTCTCAGCTCTATTTGGGTATCCAGGGAAGAATCCTGACTCAACAGTGAATCTGGTGCTGATCTCAAAGTGGACACACTGGACTGACGGAAGTTTGTAACATAGATAAAGACAGAAAGGAGAGGGAAAAGCATAAAGGGATAGCAGGTCCCTTGTCTGACAGAACTCAAAAACTAGCTTCTACCAGCCCCGAAGCTGAGAAGGTCCTCAGACAGCGTCTATAACCTCCAGCAGCTCCCCTGCTTTGCTGCAACCCACCTACCCATGGCCCCAGCAAAGTGTTTGGAAACCACTTTGATGTGTGATTTCCTTTGTTCTATTGCTGATAAAATTTCATGTACCCTCTTCTATAGTGGAGCACATTAATTGGGGGTAAGCTACATTTGTGTTGCCAGGCCATGGTCACTCATATTTGGCTCAAGAATAAACTCTCTTATTCCCTTCAGGGTGAGAGCTGTGTTTTGCACTAACAGAGAGAAGGCAGGAGAGAGTCCATGAAACCCTAGTTGGGGTGTGGGGCACAGAGCACAGCTCTTAGTGCTTTGTTTAAATATTGATTGCTACTTGATTGATTTTAATTGGCTGCAAAGTTTCATAGGACTCAAAATAAACTCATGGGTAACTAGACAAGTCAGAGCAGTGGGGAGGAAGGCATTCTTGGCTGTAGCTTTCTAATGCAGTGCATTTATCATCTGTGGTTTGGGGCTGAGGATCAGGTGGGGTGTTCTGAGGTGGGGAGGCTAGATAGTATCCTGCTATCTCCAAACGCAGCTTCTCATGCAGAAATCTTCAACTGAGTGTCTTCTATCCCACCCACCTCTTGTGTGTGTTCTCTTGATGTCTCATCTAGGCTCAGCTCTTTACTCTTAGGAGCCATGGAGCCATAGTACCTCCTAATGATATTACTGAGGCTTGAGAACATTGGAAAGAAGTCACAGCTCTCAGTTCTGCTTGGGCAGTCAAAGAAGAACCTTGACCCTGAATCTGGTGCTCATCTTAAGTGTCTATACAATAGTGAGCAGACTTTTTAAAATGGGCAATAAAGGCAGAAAGTAGAGGGAAGAGCATACAGGCATTGCAGGTCCCATCTCTGACAGAAGTATGCAAAATTAGTAGAAGGGAAATCAGCAACGTATTATAACATAGGGGCTGTAGCCAGGAAACGGGTGGGGGCAGTGATGGCCCTGGGTACCTGCCCAGAACAGCAGCCACCCTGGCCTGCTTTGGGGGTTACATAAAAAGGCTTATAGTTCTCATCTCAGAAGAGGAAAGGGCAAGGGTCCTTCATGGTCAGAAAGGCAGGGGGCAGGCAGAGAGACGCTGTATTCCAAGTTAGAAAGCCTTCCACAGGAAGGGGATCAAGCTGTCTGGATGCAGGGGAGAGGAGTGGCAGGGGAGCCAAGCTGGAGTGCCTACAGAGAGCAGCTTTAGGATAAACAAATGGAAAAGAATAAGGAGGAGTGAGAGGAAGGTACACTTAAACCAGGAAAAACATAAAGAGCAAAGCTTGAAATGCACATCCAGTTCAGCAGGATAGCCCCCCTCCTTTCAAGTTCACAATAAATGCTTTTGGATGAGTACAGAAAGGAGTTTCGGACTTGTGCACATACAGGCTTGACGAGAGCTACACACCTCTGCTTGTTTATTTATTTTTTTGAGATTTATTTATTTATTAAATATACAGTGTTCTGCCTGCATGTATGCCTATGTGCCAGAAGAGGGCACCAGATCTCACTGTAGATGGTTGTGAGCCACCATGTGGTTGCTGGAAATTGAACTCAGGACCTCTGCAAGAGCAGCCAGTGCTCTTAACCTCTGAGCCATCTTGCCAATCCCTTATTTTTGTTTTTATTCGTGTGTGTGTGTGTGTGTGTGTGTGTGTCTGTCTGTCTGTCTGTCTGTCTGTCTGTCTGTGTATGTCTGTGTGTACATGCACACATGCATGCAGGTGCACACGGAGGCCAGCAGGGAGTGTGAATTCCCTGGAGCTGTTGTTGCAGGCAGTTGTGGTTACTAGGAACTGATCCTCTACAAGAACAGCAAGCATTCTCATCTGTGATCCATCTCTCTAGCCCAGCCCCTGTTATTGTTAGTTTATATTATCTCTGGTGCCATCATTACTGATGGTGAACATGATTTTTCAAGCAGTGCACACTAGATTCAGCTGCTGGGGTTCCATCCATCCATCAGAGAGTGAGACTCCAACAGTGCAAGTTAAATCTATGTGGACAGAGCCACAGTGGGCTCCGTCATTTGTCTCTACAGTGCCCAGGTCTCCCAGCTACAGCACAGTGATGACAATGTCTGCCTTATAAGAATGTCATAACAATCACGCAGGAACAGCCATGTCAAACACTTCTAAATGTATCTGGCAATCAATAGGCACTCAACAAACACTGCCGTGAATATTGTCACAGGTGTGTGTGCTGCTGAGGAACCTGTCACTGCGAATCATGATTTATGCCAGGGGCTAATGGAAAGTATTTATTTTGGTTATTTTCTTGTCTAGGTAGCACTGGAGGGGATAATAAAAATATAAACAGGCAGGTATTTCCCCTTTGTTGGCAAGCATGATTCGGTTGATGAAATTAGATGTCTCCGCTTGTCTACTTTTGTTCTGTCTTCAGACTGGAGCAGAAAATCCCATCTAAAAGGAAAGAGACCCTCCAGCAGGGTTTTGATTGACAGGTGACTGAACAGCTGATTGACAGCAAGTTGCTATGGCAGAAGAGTCAGCAATTAAGGATAATGCTTCCACAGTGTAGAGTACTCATATACACGAGGCAAGATCCTTTTCCTCACACAAACAATAGCCAAACAGGAGCTGGAGATGTGGTTCGCAGTTAAGAGCACTCGTTGCTCTTGCAGAGAACCCAGATTCAGTTCCCAGCAGCCACATGGCAGTTCACACTCATCGAGGTTGTCCGGTGCCTTCTTCTGGACCCCAGGGGCACCAGGCACACACAGTACAATTATATAATTATATGTATCACACACACACACACACACACACACACACACACACACACACACATAAAGACTTACTTACTTTATTGTATGTTTATAGTATCCTGGCTGTTGAGTCATGGTGCTTACAGTGAATGTGTGGATGACAGTGTTACTTTGAGATCTTGCTTTTAATTCAAGCACACACTTGTGCTTTGTGTATGTGTGTGTGTATGTGTGTGCATGCATGTAAGTGCACTCTATGGCCACAGGTCAACATTGGGTATCTTCCTCAGTTGTTCCCTACCTTACTTTTGGAGACAGAGTCTGACTGAGCCTGGAGCTCACCAATTTGATTAGACTAGCTGACCAGTGAGGTGCAGGGATCCTCCTGGCTCTGTCTTCCCTCTGCTGGGCGTACAGGCCCATGCCACAGAGCCCAGCTTTTCACATGGACAGTAGGGATCCAAACTCAGGTCTTCATGCTTGTACAGCAAGCACTTTTCCAACTGAATATCTCTCTCCCCATCCCTGGATTTTAATTCTTTTGGGTAAGGAAGTGGCAACAGCTACAGCTGGACCACATGGCTAGTCATTCCGGTTTTACGACTATGTGGAGCCTCTAGGATGCTTCCAATAGAGACTGCATCACTCTCCATTCACAAGGGTCCATTCCACATCTTTTCAACATGTGTTAACATTGCTTATATATAATAACTGTTCTGTCTGGCAAAGGTGACAGCTCGTGGAGGTTTCAGTTTTCTTTCCTGTGGACCTTGTGGCCATCATGAATCTTCTTTTGAGCTTTGTGCCCATTGTTCAACCGGCTCATTTGATCCTTTTCCATTAGCTTGTAGATCTCCCTCTGCACAGATTATCCCCTGTAGTCAGATGCATGGCTGATAAACATTTTCTCGTTGGGCAGACTTCTTTTCCACTCTGCAGACTATTTCTTTGGCTGTACAGAAGCCCTGAGTTTCATATAATCCCACCTGTGAATGTTTACTTCAGCTACCTGTGCTTACCAAGAAAAGATTGACCATAGTGATGCCACAAGGCATTCCCATGCAGCTTCTTTTAGAGGTTTCACAGTTCTGGGAGCTGCATTTACATCCTCTATCCATTCAGGGTTCTTTTAATAATGTCAGAGTCAGGTTTCTTTCTTTGCACGAAAGCCCAGGTTTCCCAGTGCCCTTTTTAGAGATCCCATCTTTTCGCCATTGGGCATTTTCTTCACACCTCTCCCTGAAAGCATAGATGTAAGACCCAGGCTTCTACTCTCATCAGAGACTGGAAGGATCATTCAGAGCAGCTGTTCCTCAGAAAGAAGTAAACCACTGTATTGCATAGAGAAAGAAGGTTCTCTGTTTGAAGGTAGTGTGGTGTCCTGTGTAGCAACAGAAGCTTCCTGGTGCTCACACACATTCTGTGTGATTCCAGCTCCTGAGAGAGGAACCTGGGCCATTTTCCTCTGGAAAGGAACAAGGTGCTCAAACTGGAGCCTGACTTATCCCAGTTCCCAGTGAACCACCAGGTGCCCAGCAGACACCAGGCACTTTCCAGCTCCATGGCTGGCTCATTCTCTGTGGGAGAATTTTGTTCAGCATTTACTGAGGTACCCTGAGCAAGCAAAACTCCCTGAATCTCAATTTTGCTGTGTGAAAAATGGAGGGTGCAGTGTCTATGCCACAGGGGTCTTATAAAGGCAAAGAAGGGTCCTTTAAAATGGTTCTTCCCAGTTCTTACTCTGGTACAATCATAAAAGTTAAACTTAGTTACTGAAGGCCTGATGCATGCCTCAATGGCCAGTCCAAGCTCATCAGGAATTACGTCTTCCTCAGAAAGAGGGCCTAAGTTTATTCTATCCCAGCCTGACACAGGGAGAGTTTCAGAGCTTAGAGGCATACCCAAAGCTATGGATGAACCTCTGAGCACCTGGCAGCAGGTGCCAAGTGAGGGACTCCACCCTCAGTACCCATGTTCCACTTTCCTTTCTGTAGTGGAAGCCTCATTGTAAACATCACTGTAAGTCTCACTGTAAGCCTCAAAGCCAGTGGATAACGAGCCTTGGTAAAGGATTCTTGGATGTAGTTGAAACTATAAACATGAGAACACATCTGTGCCCTCATGTCATCATGAGCTTCATCCTACTAGCTCTCATCTGGGATTGAGCTGAGATGATAATGTATGTCTGTCATGATTTGAATGTAAAACATCTCCCACAGGCTCATGTTTTGAATACTTGTAGCAGCTGGTGGCACTATTTTGGGAGCTTTGTTATGTCCAGGGAAGGAATTTTAATGTAGTATGGGGGGGGGTGGTAGGGCATGAGTACAGTTGTCCACAGAAACCAAAAGGTGTCAGATCCTCTGGAGCTGGAGTTACAGATGGTTATAACCCCCCTGGTATGTGTCCTGAGAACTGAACTCCTATCTTCTGGAAGAGCAGTAAGTGCTCTTAACCACTGAGCTATTCCTCCAACCCAGGAGGATCCCTCTTTTGCATCCATCCCTTATGGAAACATCATGAAGAAATTATGTTCTAGCCTCAACTATTCTACAAAAGTCTTTCACTAAATTTTAACCTTTAAAAGTTTTCACAGAAATTCCCATGAATCTACAGGGATGACCCCAGCTAAGACTCCTAGTAATAGTGGATACATAGCCTGAACTGGCCATCTTCTGTAATCATATTGGTGACTACCCTAATTGTCATCAGAGAGGCTTCATCCAGTAACTGATGGAAACAGATGTGGAGACCCAGAGTCAAACATTAGACCCAGCTTGGGGAATCTTGCTGAAGAAGTGGAGAAAGGATTGTAGGAGCTAGAGGGGTCAAGGACACCACAAGAAAACCTATAGAAACAACTACCTTGGGCCCCAGAAACCCACAGTCTGGACCAGCAACCACAGAGCCTGCATGGGACCGAGCTAGGCCCTCTACATATATGTGACAACTGTGTAGCTTGATCTATCTGTGGGATTCCTAACAGTGGGAGCAGGGGCTGTCCCTAGGCTTTGGCTGGCTCCTGGAAACCGATTTCTCATACTGGGTTGCCTTACTCAGCCTAGAGACAAGGCAAGGTGCTTGGTCTTACAGCAACTTGATATACCATGCTTTCCTGATACCATGGGAAGCCTGCCTGAACAAACAGAGAAGGAGTGGATTGGGAGGAGGGCGAAGAGAGGAGGGGGTAGGAAATGAGAGGAGAGGAGAGAGGGGAAACTCTGGTCAGGATGTAAAATAATACATACATTTTTGAAAAAAAAAAAAAAAGAACATGGCAACACTAGAAATTTTTTTTCCCAGAAATTCATACATCATACATACATTCAAACCATCAGGTTAACATGTGCTGCTCCCAATAAAACAAAACCTGGACTGATACATGTCCGAAAATTATCTTCTCACATCTGTTCAGGATTCAAGCTCCCTTTAAATAAATGGCCAGTCTAATTTTATACAGAAATACCCTTTCCTTGTATCATTTCCACCTGTCATGGCTCCTCTTTATTCAGCTATTAGCTCAGTCAAACTTTGTTTAATGATATTTTCTCAATTATTTAAGACCTGTCTCCTGACCTAGCTAGTAAACTTGAGAGTAAGGCTAAGAAACAAAACAGAAAGAACTGTAAAAAGAAAATCAACCAAGCTGTGTACTCTGAATGAACTCAGCAAATGTACCTCTCATTTTTATTATTTTTTGTTGAGTCAGGTTTTGTCATGATCCCAGACTGGCCTTGAACGCATGATCCTCCTGCCTCTGCCTCATGTCTAGTGAGAAGCATCAGAATGGTGACTCCAGGACTCCAAAGGCTCCTACAGCCAAAGCCCTCCTTCCTCAGCCTTTACTTTCTATAGCAATTGTCAATGAATACATTTTCATCCAAATCTATAAATTAAAAGATTTCTTTCTTAGACAATCAGGAATTTGATCTAACCCACTCAGTCCCCAAGAATTTCATTTACCAGATGATCTACTAAGATATTCTGCTATTGACTACAAGTTCAGAAAATTTAACAATTTTGCAATTTCACAGCGTGATTTCAAATGAGAAACTCAAAATCACTTCTTAGCGGGGCCAAGGCATGAGACCCTCCTCCACTTAGTTCTGAGTTCTATAGAAATAGGTTTACATTTTCTTAATGGGATTCTTGAAGGTTCAAGCAGTGAATTCATTGTGCATTTTATAACCATACTTAGCAGCTCAATAGCTCTGTCTCCCCTTTGGGGTCAACCATCCAGGTCTAGGACTGGAGAAGGACACAGACACTCTTGCTGCAAGTTTATATAAGAAGAACGAGTGTGTGAGATTCCTTTCTCTCCTTTATAAAAGAATGAACATTATTTGTTTGTTTGTTTGTTATGTGTGTTTGAGAGAGTGTGTATGCATGTGTGTGCAGCTATGTACATTGGGTGTACATTGGGCATTGGGTGTTTCCCCTTTCTCTCCCAGCCTGTTCCTTTGAGGCATATTCTCATCTGCAGTTCACATCTTCTTGGCTAGGCTGGAAACTAAGAAGCCCCAGTTCCTTCTGCCTCTGCCCCCACACCCACCCTCAGAGCTGGGGATGCAGGCATGCATGGGACACCTGGTATGTTGTGTAGGTACTGGAGTCTGAACTCCAGTCCTCATAATTGTGCAGCAGGCATTCTTAACCTCTGAGCCCACCCCTCTCCCCCATCACCTGTTGTAGACTTTTCTTTGTTCTGGGATCCACATGACTTGGAAGCTGCTGCTCACTGTGAGGAAACATAATGATATCCCCAAAGTGCGTGTCAGCTGTCTTGAGCTCAGACAGGTTCAAATTACAGACTGCTGCTTGGTGACTGATTAATTGGTTGTTTGCAGACTCCAATCATCACAGGGCAGGTAGGTGGCAGGAGCTGGATAGGACAGAGGAGGAACAGGTGAGCAGAAAGGTAGCAAAGCTCCATCAGGGGCTTGGCAGTGAAGATCCCAGTGTGGCCAGAACTCTGCTCTGATACAGGAAAGACTTCTTTCCCATGTGAGAATCAGCCTTGGGCTCCAGGGTTGAGGATGGAGGGAGAACAGGTGTTCCCAAGGTCACTTTTCAGAGACTGAGGCTGCTGCAATCTCTGTCTTTGGGGGGAAAAAAGCAGCCATCTGGCTGAGGTCAAACTGTTCAAGGTAACAAGAGTGGGGAGGGATGCTCAGTTACAAAGTACCTAAATATAGAGTATTGCATACACAGGCACATTGAGAGAGAGAGAGAGAGAGAGAGAGAGAGAGAGAGAGAGAGAGAGAGAGAGAGACAGAGAGACAGAGACAGAGACAGAGACAGAGACAGAGACACAGAGAGACACACAGAGAGAGAGAGAGAGCAAGCACAGAACTTATGCAGGATGGTAGAGCCTCCAAGTTTAGGGTCCAGGAAGCTTTATAGACACCAGCTCTGCTCTGAAAATGGCAGCTTTAGAATGAGTGACAGATGTATGAGTCATTGTCACCCAACCAGAAAGTGCTTGGCAATCCATTCCTGAGATCCTAGGAAGTGGAAGTGTGTTCATTTTAGGCAGGGACTCACAGATCTCAGAAGTTGATGTGGAGCTGGTGCCACTGTTTCCATCTCCAGTGTGGGGTGGTGTGTGTGTGTGTGTGTGTGTGTGTGTGTGTTCCTATGCATGGGGGTAAAGGTGCACATGTGGAGGCCAATGGTCAACTTCAGATGTCAGTGATCCACATTGTTTTTTGAGACAGAGTTTCTTAGAGTTTCTCACTAGCCTGGAACTCACCATGCTGGCCAGTGAGTTTTAGGAGTCTGCTTGTCTCCATGCACACAGTGCTGGCATTATAACATGTCATGAGTGACTTTTTTTTTAAACCCGAGTTCTGAAGATTGAACTCCGGTCCTTATGTTTGCATGGCAAGCATTTTCCTGATTAAACTATCTCCCTACCCCTAACATCTGGCATTTAAAAACAAACAACTCAGGATTTATTTACTTTTGTATGAGTGTTTTGCCTGATAGGAGATAAGAGAGGCTTTGTTATCCTGTAGAGGCAGAGTCCTGCAGTTCCACTTCATCCCACTTTAGTCTAGAGGTGACCTGCAGCCCCAAGGGGCAGTGGGGGGGCTCTGTTTCAGTTTCCCCTCTGAGTTTCTAAGGCATCCATTAGAAAAGTCACAGAGGGACCGGGGAAATGACTCATTAGTAAAGTGCTTGCCAGGTAAGCATGAAGACCTGCATTAGGGCCCCTAGCATTCAGGTAAAAATCAGATAAGGCAGCATACATCCTTACCCTATCACTGGAGAGAAGGGGTGTGGAGACTGGCAGATCTCTGAAGCTCATTGGCCAGGCAGTCAAGAGATATCACTTAGCTTCAGGTTCAGTGAAAGACCCTGCCTCAAAATAGAAGTATGGAGAGTGATAGGAGAAAGGCAGAAAGACACTCTCTAAAGCCCACTGTTAGTTTGCACACTCACAAAAACATTTATACATCCATACTGCTAAGTACACACACCACACATACCATACGAACAACACACACACACAAACCACACTCCGCCCTATCATGCACACACCACACTACTACCCACACAGAAATATCTACACATTGTCTTTTCCCCAATTTCCTCTGAGCTTCCTTCTCTACTGTAGAAACTGGTATAATAACAGTAAACACCAGGGTACACTGTAAGGACAGCCCTGGCATGTCATAGCTCTGCATCAGTCATGGTCTCACAGTGCACAGGCTGTGAACAGGTGAGGTCAAAAGTCCAACATGCCTGGCCTTTTAACTGTGATGCACCATTTTTACCATTGATGTGTGATGCTAGGAAGTTCTCAGAATCTCTTCTTCACGTGGTTTTGAGCCACTGATTGCCCATGGTCATATCTGAAGAGAATTGGAAGATTCCTTGATGCAGCCCAGGCCCCATGCTGTGCTATCTGCACTGCTCACAGGTGGTGAGAGACCCCAGGAGAACCAAAAGATGGTTCAGACGTGTCTCCACTCTTCCCTGATACACAGCCAAGCTCTCTTTCCAATCACAGCCCTGCTGTTCCCAGGTCTCACACCAGAGCTTCCAGTGCCCAAGAACCACAGTCCAAGTCGACAGAACTTTTATCTCCCTGACAGTGGAGAAGCCCAGTCTCTGGAGGGCTCATTACTCAGTGATGGTCTCAGATCTTAACTGTGACTGGAGTATTACCGTGGCTCTGGAGATACTCCAGGAACATTCGAGTCTTACCCCTCTACCACTCTGCTTTTCTGGGTTCTGACTCCCATCTTCATCATTCTTCCTGTTCAGTTAAAGAGTAGATTATATAGTATCAGGAAGTCAGTGGTTGTAACAGTTTTAGAATGTATGAGAACAGACAAGGTCCTTGCATTGTAAGATGGTTCTCTGAACCCTGCTGATTAGATGTTGTGCATGAAGAACAGTGGTGTGGGTGCTGGAATGTGGCCACCCTTGGTAGCATGCTTGATTGGCATGTAGGGCGCCCTGAGTTCCATCCCCAGCTCTCCATAAACCAGGCATAGAGGTACATGTCTGCCACCCCAGCCTACATAGCAGTCTCCAAGCCAGCCTGGGCTACATGAACTCCTGTCTCCAAGTAAAATTAAATAAGTGAAAAAAGCAAGTAAGTAAAAGGAGGGTGGTTTGATAGGAAGTGAAAGAAAATACCCTGAGATTAAAAGTTCAGTCAAAGGAACTTATGAAGACCAGTGCACAAGGGTGTGTCAAAGAACTGACTCACACGTGGGTAAATGTCTTCAGTATTTTCCTGTGCTCTCATCTGGTTCTCTGTGTGTGATTTCATCCTGCCTCTGCTTGCTTTCGGTTTGCTTTGCTCTGGTCTCACTAGTTCATTAAAGATAGTGCGCTACTGATTTCAAGTCTTTCCTCTTTCCTGATATGAGCGCATGCTATAGTTCCCCTCCCAGGACTGCATTCGTGGAGTCCCCTAAGTTTTCAACACAAGACACATTTATTTCCCTCCGGTCTCTTCTTTAATCCATTGGTTATTTATGAGGGCGTTGTTTAATTTCCACATATCTGTGTGAGCTATTCAGTTTCCCATCTATTATTGATTTCCAGGTTCAATCTCTTGCGATCCAAACCATGCTTTCCGGGACTGAATGTCAATCTTTCTATAAGTATTGAGGATTGTTTCATTACCGAGTACCTGGGGAATGTCCAGCAAGCCCTGGAGGGAATACGTGTTCTGTTTGTGGGAAGCATCGGTCGTAGTTCACAAAGCACTGAGAGTCTTACACAGGACTTTTGGCAAGAACATGGCAGGGCTGTGGTGACACACAAAAAATCAGCTCATCCTTCCCAGCTCAGATATGTCACATGTTAGTACAGCTTCCGTTCCAAACTCCATGCTGCCATCCGGGTTTGCATTCCTTAGAATTTTATCAAGCTGAAAATATGCACATGTCCTTTGATTAAAATAGCATTTTCTCTGAGGCTGACAGTCATTAAGAGCACTCAATGCTCATGCAGAGGACTGGGGTTTGGTTCCCAGAACCCACTTGGCAGCCATCATCCATCAGCTATAGCTCTAGTTCCAGAAGCTGACATCCTCTTCTGGCCTGTATGAGCACTAGTCATGGATGTGGTATGTGTGTGTGTGTGTGTGTGTGCATATATACGCATATATGTGTCTGTGTATGTATTCATAAACATTAAAAATCTTAAATATCATTTTCTCATGCTTTCCTTTCAGTAGCTTAGAAATGTACACACGGAGCTAAGGAAGAAAGGACACAGTTCCAAATGGGGCTCCCTTCTCTCGGGAGCTGTGAAGATTGTAGTGGAAAGTTAATTAATTTGGGGAGCTCAAGAGTTTAAAATAATGATTAGAAGCGATGATCACGGGCCACTCCAGTGGCCCCAGCCCTGCGGTACTGCATGCCTGCATCCCACTTGCTATGCACTAATCAGAGGTGGTAGCAGCAGCGAGCAGGGAGCTTTGACATGGAAGTGTAAAGAGTGCCAGGAGTCCGTAAAGAGCAGGCTGGTCGAAGACCCAGGGAAGGAAGAGGGGTCCACAGCATACCACATGATCATGGAACAACATATGCTAAAGATAAGCCTAGGTTTCCGAAGAGAACAGGTCACTGATGTACCTGCCACTTGCCAGGAGGATGATCGTGGCCTCAGGGAGTCTATGCTTCCCCATCTGTGCAATAAGAATGATAATCGCACCTGGTTTAGACAATTGTTATAATAACTGGAAACATCTGAAAACTTGCCATGGGTATCTCTAACATCTAGCGCAGACTCCTGTTACTTCTTCCAAAAAAAATTATTGGAGTTTCTTATGAACTGTCTGACATCCCCCTTTCTGCTCTTAGACCCTCCTCCCACTGAACATTAGCTGCCCGGTTTCCACCCATCATTTCCCTCTTCATCAGACCAACATTGTTTGGACCATCACATTCTCTTCCCACAGACCATCACCACTACCCCCTCTAAACTTCCTCCCCCTGATCATCACTCTCCTCACTCTGGCCCTTAGACTAGCCCGTTTTCTCACCAGTCAGCCCTCGAGTGGACCTTCAGCCAGCAGCTGGCAGCAGCCAGACACCAATCCCTGCTGGCTGTTTATCGGGCCAGACAATCAGAACTCTATCAAAAGGTTGAAGTGCAAATAACACTTCAGATTATTTGTAGTAGGAAAATGGAGTCTCGGGGGACAGAGTTATAACAAAGACTATGAACTCCAATTGACTGAGTTGCCTTCCCTTTGGCCCCCAAGGCTTTTGTGTTTGACCTTTATCAAGTAACAGCATCAGTAAATAACTATTTGTACTACTGCCACTCATGGCCCAGATGGCTTTTCCCTCCAGACAGGTTTGGAGCTGCCTGCGACACAGTATTGTGAAACTGTCATGTATAGTCTACGTTCAATTGCTGTTCAGTTAAAGCTCTCTCACGAGCATTTACCCTGAATGGACATCAAGGAATTCACCATTGGACTTGTTGGGGATACACATCCATTCCAGCAAGGGATCAGAGGATGAGGGTGATGGTTGGTTGGAGGAGACTCTGGTGGCCCAAGTGATGTTGCTCTGATGGAAGAGAAAATGACCAATGAAGAGAGAGTCAGTAATATTCAGGGGGGGGGAGGATTTTAGGGTGGGAAGGAAGGGTGTCTTCTCGTCACAGACAGCCCTCATCTACAGAAGGGGTGTGGCAGAGGACAGAAGACTGTGAATGGCTAGTCTTGTGTGAGCATGGGGTACTTTGACACCACTGTGGGAAGTTGATGAGAGAAGGTCAGATTCTAGAGGGCCATCATTCAGAGCCCACTGAGCTGGGATACTCATGAGATAGATGCCCAGTAGCAATCTCAGTTCTAGAATGTGGCACACAGGCGAGTTGTAGACAGAAATAAAATTCAAGAGCTTTAGTTAGCATGAGACTAATCATTGCTTACAATAGCACTGTGTTAGCTGATTAATGAACGATGTAATGTAGAAAGGAAAGGTTGATCAAAACAGTAGGGGCTCTTGGCACTCCACTGAATTAGACTGGGGTGGGAGAAGGGACTGGAGGACATGAAAAAAACAAGGACATGCCCTAGCATCTATGGGAAGGCTGGAGATGAACCATTAGTGATGCTCTGTGGGATCTGTAGAGACACTGGAGAGAACAATGTACCAAAGAGTATGGGAATCAAAGCCTGATTAGCACTCACTGAAGGGAGAACATGGTAGGGAGAAGTAATGATGTCACAAGAGTGGACTCTGGGAAATTTCAGTGTGAAGAAAAGCTGGGTCTGCAGCAGGGTGTGGTCATGGGTTAGTGGATGACATAGAATCCAATTCCTTGAAGTCCGTTCAGAACCTCGCTTGCTCTGTTTTATATACTGACTACATTCCTGGAATTACAAGTACATGGTGATAATGTTAATATGAATTCATAGCCTGTACTTCATTAAAATGATAGAGTCACATTAGAGGAGAATGTAGCCTGAAGCATTAATATGTATAAGAAGAGTGGCCTCGCCATCAGAAACAAGGTGCTTCTTTTAAATGCTACAATGGCTGGTTTGGAAAACAGCAAGTTAAATGTGCAACCATGCACACAGCATGGCCTCGTACCATGAAGTCTGTGTAGTTACTTTCGATGTTGCTGGGAGGAATCAAGAGTTCAATTTGACCCATGGTTCAAGGGTACAGTCCATCTTTGCAGGGAAAGTCTGGTGGCAGGAATATGGGGAAGCTATTCACATCACCTACAGTCAGCAAGCAGAGAGGGGTGCGTGCTGGAACTTGGCTCATACTCAACTCTTTACTCTGTCGGGGACTCCAGCCCAGGGGCCAGCCACATTTCGGGTGAACCTTCCCAGCTTAATTAACCCAGGCTAGGAGCTCTTTCACAGATGTGCATAGAGGTTTGTCTCATAGATGACTCTAGATCTTGTCAAACTAACAGTCAGTGACAATTATCACAGAGTCAGAATTGTTAACTCATGGACAGTGAGGCATATGCCCAGGGCAGTTCCCGTGAACAAGGTGGATTTGTGCCGTGGGGATGTGATGACGGACAGGGTGTACTTGTACTGTGGATATTTACCAGTGGACAGGGTGAGTTTGTAACTTGGCTCTCTGTTGCTAGTACACCTTTGGTGTGATAGTTCTCTGCATTTAGGGCTGGTGCCTAGGGTTAGAGGTATGAACAAAAATAGTTCAGAGGTTTAGTGGACTTGACTATGCCTGTTGGGGCTGTGGAAGCTCCAGGAGTGTAGTGAAACTGGGTCTCAGGAGAACGGAGGCTTCCCATTCTTTGCTAAAGTATATTTTATTTTATTTATGTGTGTGTGTATATGGGTGTGAGAAGGCACACATGTGTGGGTGCCTGCAGTGGTTTGAACGGAAAATCTCCCTCAGAGTCACAGCCATTTGAACACTTGTTCCCCAGTCGGTGGTGCAGTTGGGGAGCTTCAGGAGATGTGGCCTTGTTGGAGGAAGTCTGTCCCTGGAGGCTGCTTTGAGAGTTTAAACCCTCCTGCCAGTTCAAGTTCACTTTCTGTTTCATGCTGGCGTTCAAGATGTGAGCGCTCAGCTTCCTGTTTCTGCTGCCACGCCTTTGCCGTCATCCCTCTAACCATCTAGAGCTGTGAACCCAAATGAACCTTTGCCTCCTATACGTGGCTTTCGTAATGGCATTTTCTCACAGCAACAGAAGTAACCAAGAGAGTGACTGTGGAGGCTAGAAAAGGGGGTGTGATCCCATGGAGCTGGAATTACAGGCGATTGTGAGCCATCCAATGTGTGTGCTGGTGATCAAACTCCTATCTTCCACAAGAGCAGCAAGGACTCCTTCATTTGAAAGAAAAAAATGGTTTTACTTTTTATTTATTTTGTGTGAGTGTCTGCACACGAAATCAGAGGACAGCTTGTGGTAGTCAGTTTTCTGCTTCCACTGTATGGGCTCCAGGGACTGAACTCAGGTCCTCAGGTTTGGTGGCAAGTACCTTTACACACTGAGATATGTCATCAGCCCCCACCCCCCAATTCTTTATTCCATTGCTGAGGTATTCACTGTAAACAGAACTATCTCCTGGGTCTAACAAAGCCAGGGATACAGTAAAGAACACTTGGTGAAGGTCATTGAACTTAAAAGTGAAAGTTTCAACTTCTTTGGTTTGGGGAGAAATAGAAAACCTATCTAGAGACTCTCCCAGCACCAGCACATATGTAAACTGAACTTAACCTTTCCAGTTGGTTAAATATAGAACCATGAAATAGGGCTAAATGAAATTAATATGAAGGAACTTAAGTGTGTGGTGACCTGACTGTTTATCATCCAAACAGGGCAATGAGCAAGGGGAGAGTGAGGACTCATCTCTGTCAGGACAACTACAAACTAGGTCATCCCTGGGGCAGGCTTGGCTCTGTTGTTGCCTTGTAAGGACTTCTCATTTGTAAGGAACATTCTGTGGCACTCCGTCTTCCTTGGCATGACAGAGGAATGGCCAGGACAATTCCCTCTTGATAAATCAGCAAAACTCATCTACAGGGTTTCGACTCCAAGGTCAACACAAGCTCACTTTCCCATCCTCATCACATGCAGTGATTTCTACACACGCCCTTAGGAGTTCTGTCACCCTCTCCCACTGATGCATGCTCCTGTGCCTCCTGGACTCCACACCCAGATATCTATCTAATATATAGATATAAGATAGATGTGTGTGTGTGTGTGTGTGTGTGTGTGTGTGTGTGTGTGTGTGTGTGTGTAGAGAGAGAGAGAGAGGATAGAGTGATGACATTTTGAATATTGGTTATAGCAATGGTGAAGTCAACTCCAGATGACTCCCGAGATACTATTTATGCTTCCCTGAAAGAGTATATCACTCAAATAAACACATCCCCATTTCCTAGTCATCTTGGCCCTCGTTGATTCCTGCCTGTCTTAGAAACCCACTTCTTTGCCTGTGTTGCTCAGCACTTGGATGCAAGGCCCCTTCTACACTCACATGAGCAGTGATTTGGGTATTCTGTCCTAAGTAACTCTGCTTTAAAGCAATTGGATTCATACCCCAGAGGGGGGAAGAAAGAAAGAAAAACAAGCCAATTCCAATGATTGCCACATATGCTTTTAAATGACACTGGGAGAGACAAGGGATACCAGAATAAAACAGGTTCTGCCGAAAACCAAATCACATTTATAAGAGACACAGGAAAAAGAAAAGAGTGTGGGCTGGGGTATAGCTCAGTGCCGCAGTGCTCACCTAGCACACATCCTCAGTACACAAGCAAGCAAGCAAAAAGCCCTTCAGTGAGGATACAGAGTCATTCAAAGCGTGGATTTTACTCAGGATGCTTCTGCACTTGCTACATACTAGGTGCGTCTGGACCCCTGCGACTCCCACAGCCAAGTTCTGCTTGTGAGGACTGCAGTTTCTATGGCTTTCCCTTCTGAAAATGTGACATGTTCCAACAGGGTACCCAGAGCTGGAGAGGAAGCATCCGTGGGGGTGAGGCACAGGGGAATGTGTGAGAGGATGCTTCTTGGAGGTAGCTGCCACTTCCTGCAGCCGCACCATGGTAGACAGGGAAAAACTTGGATGGGAGCCAAATGAGGCATGTAGCAGCAGCTGTGGCATCTGTAGAACTATGTATGTGTCAGTGACTCTTGTCATCCAAGGATGTGCCCTGCAGTGTCTACCCAGATTTCAGATGACAGAACCATGACATCTTTCTCCCTCTTCCTACGCTGCTTAGGAGATCTGGATACCGGGGTGTCTCACCCATGTGCCTCATTTTCTTAGAGTGCACATTTGAACCTCAAATGACATTCTTCTCATAGTGTCTTATCTGAGGGCCAGCCTCAGGCTGAACACCTGAATCCTTCTGATCTCACATCAGGTGGCTGGGAGGATGAAGTCTCTTTGAGCAGAGAAAGAGAAAGAGGGACTCTTCCAGGTTCTTGCATAGTGACCACTTGCAAGGTCAGACTGAAGTCTGAAGCCTCAAGACACAGAGGTCAGGCAAGGCTGATAAAAAGCCACCTCCAGACAGGTCACAGAAAATGTCTTGGTTGCGGGCTTCAGGTACTTCTAGAACACGCTGAAGAGAAGTATCTTTGTGTCAGGGGTGGCAAACCAGTGTGAGCTCGGACAAGGCAGAGTGCGTTGACAAGAGAGGAAGTGTGGAGCCGGAGTCTGCAGCCAGGGGCTGTAACATGAGAACTCAGCACCTGCTTCCCGTTCCCACTGATTACTTGGGATGTGCACAGCCGTGAGGTGGGGAAACATGAACCATAAGTTTGGAGAATTCTGGATTCCATGCAACTGAATTCAAGGGTATATCCTAAGAGTTAATTTCTATTTTAAGATGATGAGTATTCCTTCAAGGCTTTCAACGTGGAGGTGAAATACCACATAGCCCAACCTTGCATGGCCATGATCTATTATGCCTATAGACTATCCATGATGGCTGATCATCCCCTGGGGCCTTACAGGGAAGCTGCCAGCCTGGACCATCCTAAAGCCATTTTGCATGGGACATCTCTGACTGTGAGTTCTAAGGGAGGCTTCAATTTAGCTTTTGACGTTCAAGGTCATCACTGGTAAATCAAAAAAAAAAGGCCCTCTGAAAATGGGTCAACTCCTTCAGCTGCCTCCTGCCTTTTGTTCTGTAATTACAATGCACATCAAGAAAATGATCAAAGTCCTATTTGGAGAATATTGGATTAGCAGAATGTTTGATGAAATCAATAATTGGAATAGTGAGAGACTTTTACTAATTACATCTGGAAGGGCTAATATTGTCTGTGGGGATGAAATAGGAGGCTTTGTTCCTTATGTAAATGATGGTGGTATAAAAAAATGTGTCTTGGAAGGATGCCCTTTGGACTCTGGTTTCTATGTGTCTAATGGAAGGGAACTCAAGGAGAAAAGGGTACAGAGGCCCCTGAAACTTTAGATTCTAATTACACGAGAAATGAGTTCAGTCCATAAATTGGTACTCCTTTCAAAAGTTAAATATTAACCTAAAAATATAAAAATAAATTTGATCTTTCATTAGTATAGCTTTATATACACACATTTTCCCTTCATGTAAATCAAGTGTACTGTGATTTGTTTCATTTTGTTTTGAGGCTGGCCTCAAACTCATTATCTAGCCAATTGTCTTCAGATCTCCTTGCCGCCACCTCCCATGTGTTGGAATTAATGGAATACACCACTTTATGTAATGCTGGGGATAGAGATCAGGGCTCATGCCTGCTCACCAAGCACTTCACCAACTACAGCTCCAGCTCCTAACATGTGACATCATTACAGGAACCTGGTGGCAATATGTGTTTAGACCTTGTGGTTAGACCTTATTTATTTCTTCCTAAGCCCATTTTAAGTAAGAGAAAGGTTTTTCAAACACCCCACACCCTCTTCAGTCCCATTTGTGTTGAGACAGAAATCACCGTACTCAGATCTCCATCAGCTCATTCTCAGAGAAACTGTGGCTGGACAGCTGATTGATTGGCCGTGGTTACTGCTGGCTTAGTATTGATCTACTAAGCATTCCCCTTGGCTTGCTAAATATATCCTATAGAAATCAAGTGAGGTTTAACTTAAAGGGAAACAAGTAACCCTCTACGGTTCTTGCATAGGAGAAAGAACTCATCTTGGCCACGCCAGCTGGGAAGATACAACGCCCAGCGAGTGGGGACACCTTCCTCCCTGTTCAGGCACACAAGTGTGCTTCCTATGCATCCTGTCCTCCCTATGTCTAGGTCTATGCCCTGACACATACACACACACACACACACACACACACACACCCCTAGTGTCTCTTTACTCCATCATATCTCCTCCCCTCAGTCTGCAGGACTCTTCTGACAGCCTTTGTTCTGTTTTGAGGGTCCTGTCCCAGCCCTCCTCTCTACTTCCTTCCAAAGCTTTCAGGAGCTCTACACAGAATAATACCTCGAGAGTCTCCACTAGGTTTCCTCGTGTGTGTGATAACGTTATAGGGACAGAGAACCTTCTATCATGGGGTCTGGCCGCTCAGAATAACCCTTTGCCATGTCTCCAATGTACTTGGTGTGCACAAGAGCCACAGCTCCCTGGAAACAGCCCTGGCCACTATCCCTACCATGCATTTCCCATGCTCTCCTCCAGCCCAGAGCTGGTGCATCCTTCATGCCTGGCTCCTGTCAGCCTCTCTTGTCACCATCCTCCTCTGTGTGAGTGGCTGCCCCCTCCCCAGTGCCCGCCCTGTGCTGCTACTACTACTACTACTGGATCCTCATGCCTGCCTCACCTTGGTCTACAAAGACCAACAGATAAGAATATGGGCTGGGGGGAAGGGGAAGGGGGCAGGAAGGGGGAGAACAAGGGAATCCGTGGCTGATATGTAGAACTGAATGGTATTGTAAAATAAAATAAAAGGGAAAAAAAGCGTAGGGAGAGATTGAAGCTGCGAGGGAGACATTGAATCATCACAATAGCAGTCGTCCGCTTTCATGATTACACAGTAACAGCCACACAGTCAGCTCCAGGCCAGAACTGTATTTATTAATTACCTGTAAAATGGTGTCTGGTTCAGTCTTAAAAATAAGACATTTTTTTTTTTTTTTTTGCCTACCTCACAGAAACAGATTCAGAGAGGTCAGTTACCAACCCCGAGGCCACAGAACAGTTCAGCCACAGGCAGCTCTGTGCCCCCCTCCCACAGCTTCCTCAGTGGTACCCTGCCCAATGGGTTGCTAGAGTAAGACAATGCTCCAAGTGGCCCCAGGCTCTGAGTGGCTCTGAAGGGTTCTGCCATGAGCAGAATCCTTTGTCGGGAGATGTAAAGGCATTTTGAGGAAAGTGGAGACAGAACAGGATGCCCCTCCTCAGAGGCCACGAGGCAAAGAGAGATAAAAAACTTCTTTTAATGTGGCTACAAGCTGACAGCCATCAAAGGACATGCAGTATCTCCGTGAGACCACAGGAAAAGTATTCGCCAACTTCCTGGCCTCATAGTTTTTGAACAATTTTGAGTTCATCAAAGACTAGATAAAGAGAGAAAAATGTGTGTTCTATAGGAAAAACGGCAGGTTGGGCCCGTTCTGAACCTGGACAGCAGGTGCCTGCTTGTATCTGGAACAGTCAGATATTTTCAGCACGGCTTTGGACTCTGTGGGGCACCCTTGATCTTCCGCTCAATCAGCTCGGTGACTCATCCTCCTGGTTCAGACTTGGCGCAATCCCAGGGAGGCAGAGGGGCCAGAGCAGTACTCCCCACAGGACCATACGAGGCTCTATGGGCTTCATCCACCTCCCATGGCTGCTGACAATTAGGTCCACACCTCTGCTCAGCAGCCTGCTAATGTGACAAGACTCACTGTGCCGGAGAGCCCCTCAGCCAGTCTATGGAAAGTCACGCCTGCAAGTTCACACAGGCGGAATCCATTTCCCATCGCATAGCATGGCTACTTGGCACAACCTTTGAAAGTCTGAAACATTTTCTCCTGTAGGGGGATGCTTGCCTATACTTAGTGAGACACAGTGCTCCGGTACCTCAGGGGAACAGGGAGGATGTGTACACAAAAACAAGACTCACTCTTCCATTCCCATTTATCCACTGGACATTCCTCGGTAGGCTGGGCCTGCTCTTTTGAGCATTGACACCACAGGGAAGAGCTGGAATCTTCTCTAGAATTCTCCAGAATGGTAATCATGTGTCCATCCTCTCTTGTGTTGAAGTGGGATTATCAGATTTGTTCACAGGTCAATGCTTGCACAAGGTGGCAGAGAGCAGGCAGGGTATTGACTTGGGGACAGAGAAGAAGGCATAGAGAAGACATCCCGACTCCCTCAGGGCAGATTTCCTGGCTGGACTCTGGCCAGTCCTAGGAGGGATCCTGGCCCCTCTCTTGACTTTCAGGAGGTCAGGCACACTGAGAGCTCCTGGACATGACCTGGCTTTCACACCAGTGAACTTGCTGCAGCTGTGGTTACCTCCACACGATCTTCACAAGATAGGACATGGTAATATCTCATGATCTGTGTGGGAGGGGCTTAGATTCCCCACTCCCCCAGGTACTGTTGGCCAGTAATGGCGGCTCGGGAAGGGAGAGTCATTTCTTCAGTGGTGTAGCCGCTGGTAGGTTACCATTGATGTTGCTTCAAAAAGTAACCCCCACTCACACTCAGGTAATTCTAGTTAAACTCAGTGCATCACACCTAAAACAAGGCATGGGGGTGGGAGGGGGACTTGTTGGGTAGAAGGGGCTCTTCTGGGGACGGGGGGCGGGGATAAAGAAGGAGAATAAAAGATGAAAATGACTAAAACTCATTATGTGCATGTATCAAGCCATCAAAGAATTAAAAAATGGAAAATAAAGCAAAAATAAGGTCTTGCGCGCTATGGACACTGCAGTAGCTCTGACTTCCTATTATATGAGTCCTATGAACACACACTTCCTGTGAGGGCATAACTCCTGTGAAGCTAAACTTCCCATGTGTGAGTGCACACTTCTTGTGTATACAGTCTTCCTGAAACTGAATATTTTCTGTGAGGTCACATTTCCTGCAAGTGCATCCTTCTGAGTACACATTTCCTCGGGAACATACTTCCTGTGGATATATACTTCTTCGGAGTCTGTTATTTCCTGTGAGTGCACACTTCCTCTGAGTTTGTTGCTTTCTGTGGGTACATACTTCCTCTGAGTCTGTTACTTCCTGTGGGTATACACTTCCTCAGAGTCTGTTATTACCTGTGAGAGACACATACTGTAAGTCCACATTTCCTCTGAGTCCATACTAGCTTGAAACACACACTTCCTATATGCAATCTCAGTTCCATACATAGTTGGTCTGCATTCTTGAGACAGGAAGTATGTCTTGTCTGAATTTGTGTGTGTGTGTGTGTGTGTGTGTGTGTGTGTGTGTGTGAGAGAGAGAGAGAGAGAGAGAGAGAGAGAGAGAGAGAGAGAGAGAGAGAGAGAGAGAGAGAGAGAGAATGTGCTGGGACGTGAAATACCCTTTGAGGTCATTGCTTCTTCAGCCTTTGACTTCTCTGTGCTCCTCCAGCACCAGTTCATCCTTGGGAGCTCTCCCTAAATACTATTGGCCCTTGTACTATGATTTCAGAGAAACTTGCATTCTCCTCCTATAGTACTTAACTAATAAGATCATTATTTAATGTCATCTGATGTCATACTAGGTGGTGAAACCAAGCTAGCCTCTTCTCTTCAGTGTCTCCAGGGTCAGATTTCACTGGAGCTCCCCAATTAATTGGGCAAATTACAGGTCAGGGTCTTGTGTCTAGGAGTTGTAATTAAATTTTAAAATGCACATGGGCTATTTTTAGTATGAATTTCTTGTAAGAGAATGCTATGTAAACATAGCTTACTGATTTCTCTTAAACCTGACATGCAGTGGAAGCTAATGGCACTACAGCATACTCCAGAGCTTTGGAAATGAAGCAGAACATGAGGATGGGAAAGCAGCAGTTTTGTATTCTGACGTCAGGGCACATTCAGACACATTGCTCAAGTGTCTCCTAAAGTGCTTCAAAATGTTCTCACAAGCCCTTGAATACAGCACCTCTTCCTGAGACTTGAACATCTCAGGCCTAGCACACAGCTTTCAAAAGCATGATCATAATTCCCCAAAAACAGCTTCTTGGAGAAAGGTAGGGGAAAAAAAACCACTAAAATGTTAACACTAGAACCATGAGACTTGTGAAAAGGCATCTGTATCAGACGCAGAAAGTTCTGGAAAACATTAGGTAATAAACACATTTAATGGTGGAAGACTTTGAACAGTGGCTGCAAAATTAGGGTTTTCCCACTGGTGAGTTTGATCTACAAAAATCTACCCCCTAAAATATTGCTGTGTAGTCCCCTTGCATCACTGTGTGCAGCCAGTAAAAATGCCTATGGGGGACCTCTCCATCCTCCAGCCTAGACCCTCTTCACAGAATCTATAACTCCCTAAATCACCGACAAGTAAAATAAGCAAAAAACTGTTGCCATGCATCCGAGGACCATTGTAGATGAACAGTCTTATTAAATAAGAAACACAGAGCCAAATGCAGAGTTAAAGCCCAAGAGGTCAGAGCAGTAGCTAAGAGCTGAGACTTAAAACCGCTTCTTACCCTTCCTGCCACTGCTGTCCTTTCCCTCAGAAAGAGACCTACTTCTTGTGTATCTGTCTTTTTATTGACTTTCTGTTCTGCCTTCTCATTGTTTGTAAACCCAACCACATGACCTCCATGTCACTGCCCGTCTATACAAACCTCCAGGTCTTCTATGGTTGGTATTGAAATTAAAGGTGTGTGTCTCCATGCTGGCTATATCCTTGAACACACAGAAATCTGTCTGTCATGTGATCTGAATTAAAGGTGTGCACCACCACCGCCCAGCTTCTGCTATGGCTTGCTATTAGCTCTGACCCCCAGGCAACTTTATTTATTAACATACAAATAAAATCACATTTCAGTACAAATAAAGTATCACCATAGACCATCTCTTAGGTTTTCTTTTCTGCTGACCCTCTGCCCTCAAGGACTCTGTCTCTGGCCTGTGATCATTTTGAGGTGGCCTCTCCCTGTCTCCCTACATAATTCTTTCACATATGAAGTTCCTGCTGGAAGTCAGACCCCTTCCCAGCCTGAATCTATCCTTCTCTCCACTCCTTCCGCTTTCTGATAAAATCAGACTATCCATGTCCACTGCTGCAGAGTTATAGTACATACAGGATCAGAGAAGCAGAAATGCTCAGGTGAAGGAATCTCGTGCCGTGCAAGTCTGGTCCCTGCTTATTACTGATGCTCATTGTAAGTCTGGTTACTGCCTTCCACACACACCCCTAGCTGGGTTAAAAGAAAAACTTTATATCTGTGAAAGACTGAAATTGCAAAGAATGGGGTTACGTGGAAAAATGCACATATTACCTTTAGCACGAGCGGGCTGGTGTGAGGTTCTTTGCCAAGGGTCTGTGGTGTGTCTGACACAGGAGAACAATGCTCAGGGAGGAGAGGCAGCAGGAGACACAAGTGAGTGGAATGTAATTACCCAAGTTGGAACAGATCCAGGCTCCTTGGGTTAACACACACCTTCATTGCATGAGGGGAGTGATCACAACCACCAGCTGTCAGGACCAGACCTCTTCTCTCATCCATTCACAGGTACCAAGACAGATATGTCACATGTAGCATTATGATGAACTTAAATTAAAAATTGCCAGAGGACTATGGGGAGATGGGTCAGCAGACAAAGTTCTCATCTCCCAATCATGAAGACTAGAATTCAGAATGCCAGAATCCATGTAGAAGCCCAGATGGGCATGATGGCCTGCCTGTAATTCTGATACTCTGGAAACAAGTGATCCCTCGTGTAAGCTGGCTAGTCAGACTAGCAAAAATGACCACTCTGAGCTCAGTGAGAGACTCTATCTCAATATATAAGGTGGAAAGATCAAGGAAGACATTTTTAAATCAACCTCTGGCCTCAACACATGCAGACATACATGTATACCTACCTACACATGAGTCTGTACACACACACACACACACACACACACACACACACACACACACACACAAGGGAGGAAGACTGTTGTCTGCAGGACATAAAATTAGAGTGGCTTCTTCCTCCAAAGCATTGGCCAACTTTGCCTCTTCTGATAAGAATACTATAAAAATACACTAAGACTCTTGTGTTGTCCCAGTAGTCATAACAGGCTCATTCACTGGGCACAGGGTTCAGTATATCTGAGCCCAGAGTCTCTCTCAAGCAGAAAGATCAGTATGCCATGTTGGCAATCTGTTTTCTGTTTGCAATAGACTCATTTTTCAAAAAGATGTTAATTATTATCGTTGTTGTTGTTTTAAGTGTGTGTGGGGGGTTGTGTGTATGTTAGTGCAGTGTTCACAGAGATCAGGCAAGGGCATCAGATCAACCATGGAGTTAGTTACAGGTGATTGTAAGCTGCCCAATGTAGGCATTTGAGAACTGAATCAGTTCTTTTGCAAGAGCAGTACTTGGTCTCATCTCTTCAGCCACAGCAGTAGGCTCTTTTTTAATTTATGCCTCTTTGCAAGCAGGGTTTGTTTTTTTCATTTCTTTTTTTATGAACAGGAATGATGTAGACTTCACTGCTTTGCTTACTTTCTCAAAAGTTCATTAAAAACTTCTACACACCAATCAAGGCTTTTGTTTGTTTGTTTGTTTGTTTTAATGGGACCCATCCAAGATGTTTCATATGTGTGGTGCCAATAAACACACTTCTCCAGGAGAACTAGTCCTATTTATGTAAAGTAGACACTTAATTTAACTGAATGGAAATAGGAAATGAGAGGAAGCCCGAGTAAGGCCCTGATGATGCTTTCCAGGGTGAAGGCAGCCTTTGGAAAAGCTCCAGATGCTGAAAACTGAGGAACATCAGGATTAGGGAGGTCAATCGAAAATTTGGGTAGTAACAAATTCTACCAAGGACAGCTCACCCAGAAAGCTTTCTGAATCATTTTCGTATTAACTAGACAAGAAAACCATCCATGTGGATATAGTTGCACCCAAAGAAGCTGAATCAACAGAAGTCTCCAGAACAACAGGGGCCACCGGGATGGAGATGGAGGCATAGATGGAGATTGACAGGGGTGGAGATGGAGGCATAGATGGAAATTGACAGAGATGGAGATGGAGGAATAGATGGAGATTGACAGGGATGGAGATGTAGACATAGATGGAGATTGACAGGGATGGAGATGGAGGCATAGACAGAAATTGACAGAGATGGAGATGGAGGAATAGATGGAGATTGACAGGAATGGAATGGAGATGTAGACATAGATGGCAGGGATGAAGATGTAGACATAAATGGAGATTGACAGGGATGGAGATGCAGACATAGATGGAGATTGACAGGGATGGAGATGTAGGCATAGATGGAGATTGACAGGAAGGACTGCATTGGAACAGTTCCTTTCTGTGGCGTAGGGGCTGAGAAGCCCATGTTAGGCCATCTGCACACCAGGGAACCATGGAAGGTGACTGTGTGACTCAGTTCAAGTCCAAAGGCTTGAGAACCAAAGAAACTCTCTGTGTAACTGTCAGTCAAACCTGGAGACCTGTAAACCAGAATGCAGTGGTAAAAATTCTGGTGATCAAAGACTGGGATTGTGATGTCTAAGGGCACAATAAGAAAGGTATCCCAGAAAGAGGTGGGAGACCCCTTTTTAGTGGCACTGTCGTTCTATCCAGACTTTAGCTGACTGGATGGTGTGTTCCCATGCTGAGTGAGGGCAAATCTTCTGTACTTGGTCTGTTGATTCAAATGTTCATCTTTGTCTCATCCAGAGCTCTTCAGACATACCCGGCAATCTCAGCTCACCAGCCATCTGGGCAGCCCTTGATCAAGCTGATGAGAAGAATTGCCTTCCCTGTAGAGCAGGGAGGAGGCTGAGTGTCTGCTTCCTGGTAGGAATTGTCACTAGCCTGTCAGTAACCCTTGGGGCTCCTCACAGCCTGGGCAGTGCACTGATTTTTCCCTGTGCTGGTTCCTTCTCTTCCCCACAGCATTCTCTCTGTGAGCTACAGAACTAAGAATTAGTCTCTTTCACACCCGCTACTCACCCTCCACAAACAGGGCAGAACACTCTGTGCAGCTGCCATAGCCACTGTGCCTGAGAGGGGAAGCCACCCCTGTTCCTTGCAGCAGAGAAGCAGCCACCCCCCTGTTCTCTAAGCTATTCAACCCTGGTCCAGTGTCCTGGCCCAGTGCACCAGCAACACTCGTATTGTGCTCCAGTTCCTGCTTCTGGATCCAGTT
Organism: Peromyscus leucopus; assembly: GCF_004664715.2. NCBI lineage: Eukaryota > Metazoa > Chordata > Mammalia > Rodentia > Cricetidae > Peromyscus > Peromyscus leucopus. The sequence goes on from NC_051065.1 coordinate 63,831,965, forward strand.
ATTTCCCACCTCACAGAAGGCTTGATGGACCTCTGTGGCCTAGCAATGACAAAGGCCCCATGAACTCTGGAGGAGCCTTGGGATACCCATCAGCCTCTGGTGTATATGGACTAGATCCAGCAGCAGGGGCCTGATGACTGGCTACCATACTTTGCAACTTACACTTCTAACTCAACCTCTACACAGCCTATCTGTGGCCTTAAATGTGAACCCATTACAAATCCAAAGCCCACATCTATATTTAGTTTACCCCAATCCCATAATTTCTTAATTTGTGTGTACTTTGAAGAAAACCACCACATTTGATTAAATTAACCATGATTCTGCTTGCCAACATAAAAAAAAAAGGCACTCAATGTTCCACAGTCAACTGATTTTATTCTCACCAAGTTTTCTCTAAAAGGTTACGGCCCATGGACGAGTAGCCCTTTACTCTAAAATACTTCATGCTTCATGCCCTATCCAAACCTAGGAGTCCTTGGAAATCCCTGGAGAATTCACACATTAGCACAATGTGATGTAATGAATTGTTCATCTAGCACGAAATAAACCCACTGAGTTTTAGAACCACTAAGGTTCTTCTACTTCCTCCTCTTTCTCCTCTTTATGGTGCCAGGAATAAACCCAGAGCCCTATAGATGCTAGACAAATGCTCCCCTGCTGAGGTAAAACAAACTCACTTCTGATTGGGACACCGGCAAGCCACCAAAGTGACTGGGGAATTGCTTCAAAGCCTTCCTGGAAGAAGGCAGATTATCATCAGTTAACACCTAGCTAAAATACTTTAAGCTTCAAGACCTTCTGGCTCTCAGCTTCCTCTACATCAATTTCGGCCTGACCCCATTAGATAGTGTCTGAAAAGCTCTTTGGTGTGGAGGTCTGTAAATGTTCAGTTAGTCCCAGGGCTGGTTGGAGGCCACTTTTGTCTTTGGTCTTTGTTGACAGTCTCTGGGAGCAGTTGAATCCACACCTGCTGAGCCCGGTGATTGGGGTGAGTGTATCACATCTGAACATTGAAAGGTTCAGGGTTATTCGCAGACAGACCTGGCTTTCTGGAGTGCATGGTTGAGGGGGCTATCACAGGATGAAGCCCCTGTGTGCAAAGGTACTCATTTCAGATGGACATAATAGAAAACAGAATAGAGTATGTTTTCTTGCCCTATTGAAGCAGTCAGCTTGCATCCTTTCGGCGAATTAAGAGTTTCACTGGCCCTCGCTGTGGAGAAAGAGCAGCGCTACAAAGGCACCTCATGTGTTTTGTCACTCTCTCTCTGCCCCTCCTCAGTATGGGTTGCCATTTCACAGGTGGAGACAGCGAGGGCTGTGTCTGCTTACTCTGCGCATCTGAAAACACCGGGCTCAAGTGTTCTGTTTATTGCTGCGTCCCCACCTCTCACTGTCTATGTCCCCAGAACCTGGTCTCTCGGTTTTGACTTGCCATCATGCAGCCGCTCTTCAGGTACTGCTCGAAGGAACACATGTGGATCTGAGGAAGGGTCACTAGGGTGACGGTGCTAGTTCCCAAATTCCTCAGAGCCCTGAGTGTGCTTCGTGCCCCTTCCTTTTCTATCTTATACCCACACAGATCTGCAGACCCTCTGTCTCTTATCTGCACCTGATTTTCTGTCAGATTTTAATTGAAAGGACATTGCTTATGCATGACTAAACTTTAGGTAGCCCATTTCCCAGATGTCCCCAGCAAAGACACCCCCAGTCATGACAATTCTGAAGTCAGCACAGACAGGAATCAGAAATCTTAGCCAGGGATCACCAAAGACAAGAGGAATTAGCAAACATCATTTATATCAGATGCATCATCCACAGGCCCTCACAGAAGACAGGTTTGCCCTGGAGCAAAATTCACCTTTTTGGCTGCATTAGGACCCAACAAGAGGAGCTAAGCCTAAAGTTACAGCAAAAGATGGATATGGAGTCTAGTTCACATTTATGAAATTAATGAGACATTGCCTATTCAAAAAACTCTTCTTGTTTGTGGCTTCAAATTGAAAGACCCCTTATTCCCAGGACAGCGGCTAAGATCACCACACAATAAATGGATAATGACCTCATGCTTAATTCATTACACATGCACTTTGTTAAGTGGCTTAAATAAGTGATAGAGGTGGAAATTTAAATACAGTATACAAGTGGAAAATATTTGAATTTAACTGAGATCAACACGAGGTACTAAATATTGGATAAGAAACTGGAACTTGGCTGGCACTGGATAATTTATTTGGTTTGAGATTTGGGTTTGCAAACTGAATACATAATTCAGCATGCAGTGAACATAAAAATAAATAAACAATCTGATTCTCCAAATGTATGCAGAAGTGGGCCAGGAAGGCCACAGAAGCAACTGCCTATGAGGCAGGATGGGGTGGGCTTCTCCTCCATCCGATCTTTATGGACCGGTGTTCCTCTGTGGAATTGTGCTTGCACATTTATTTACTTCTGTTCTTTACTGACTCACTCCAGGCTGCTCACTTCCACTAAGTCTCCAGCTCTGCCTATTTACACAGTTGACAGAACTGTGGAGACTTGGTCAGTATGATGCCAGCTCTCTTTTTTTACCAACACTTTCATTTTTGTTACCGTCTTCTCAAGATGTGCAAAATGCAAACACCAAACAAGACCGCACCGACACTTGAGACGAGTGACATTCACAACCGTCTTGGTCAGCATCTCACCAGTGCAGCATCCATTTGATTGTCCACCGCCAACCAATAAAATGTGGGGTCTCAGTAACCTCGATAGCCCTCCCTATGCCAGCACATAGTGGCCTCAGAGCAGGGTGTTCCCAAGTCAGCTGACCCTTCTCAAATGGACGACCCCCTCCCCCCCCCTTAAGACACCTTCTCTGAAGCAGCAATGAGATGTCAGAGGAACAAGAAAAGTGTTCTCTGGAAGCATTGCCTGAGATTAGGATCAGCCCTGTTGGGAGTTGGTTGAAGTACCTCCAGAGGAGGGAGGAGCAGAGGCTGCTGTGTTCCAAAGCACAGCCATGGCAGAGCGCTTTGTGGCCTGACAGGCGTGTCTTCCCTGACCGACTGCTGGAAAGTCTGAGCATCCCTACACAGGGTGTCATTCTGACTCTTTATGGTCAACTGGATGGAGGAGAGCCAGGGAAAGTAGAGAACCACGCCTGGGATGGGGAGGGTGTCATCCCTGTGAGAGCATCTCCAGACAGGACTGACTAAGCAGTGAGATTTACCTGACTCTGTGAGGCTCCATCCCATAGTCTGGAACCTAGTCGGAAAGAAACAAAAAGAGAATTGTCGTTTGAATGAGAAGTGCCCTCCACAGTCTAGGACGTTTGTATAGTTGGTCCCCAAATGATAATGCTGTGTGAGAGTCTTAGGAGGTGTGGCTGTGTTGAAGAAAGCATGTCACTGGAAGGGGGATTGGGAGTTTAAAGACAAGTGTCATTTCTAGTTGACTGTCTTTGCCTCATGCTTATGTTTTAAAACGTGACCTCTCAGCTTGCTGCTCCAGCCACCCTGCCTGGCACTCCCCACTCTGATGGGCTCTTCTCCCTCTGAAACTGTAGCGCAAACCAATCCTTCCTTCTAGGAGTTGCCTCAGTTACAGAATGTTATCACTGTAGTAGGCAAGTAACTAACGGGAAGATACAACCCAGGCCTTCTCTTGGTCTGCCCCCTGGCCATGACGTGAGCAGCTTGCCCCACACTCTAGCCACTGTGATGTGCTGAACTCTGTGCTAAAAAAGAAGTTCCTTTTCCTTTAAGTTGTTCCTGTCAAGTTTTATGCCAGACAATGCAAAAGCACATAAAACAGGAACCATGGAACTGTCTTCCAGGGAGATGCTCTTTGGAACTCATGTGTCCAGTGATCGGCTGTAGGTGGACCTGAAAGTATTCCAGTGGGGGTAATGGAGGATGTAAGTTTACGTCTCAGATAAGCTATGAAACTACTTAACATTCTAGTTTTGAATAGATGATATATGTTCAATATAGAAAATTTGGCGTGCCAAGTAAATTAATAGCAACCTAACAAAAGAAGAAAAGAAAATCAAAGGTGATCCATAATATAAATGGCTGACAGTCTGGCAAATCTTCTTCCTCAAATTTTCCAGACCTGTGCAGTCTTATTTCTATCTAGATTCATGTATACTGTACTTGTTTATTCAAAGGGGGACTCTAATTTACACACAGAAAATGACAGTACTGTATGTTTTGCCCCGCTATCTTGTACAGAAATAAATTCCAAGCATCTTTGTGCATCACTAACTCTATCTGTCATCTTAACACCTTCCTGTCCTTCTAGGGCCAGCCACACCTTGATACACTCTATACCTAGCTATTAGTCTTTACCTCAGAGTTACATGGTTTTTAAAACATATTGCCATGTATTGAAAGTTGTCCCTTAGGAAAGCCACATGAGTCTGTGTTCTCGTCAGCAGTATACAAGGGGGAATCCCTCGGGGCATTATCATTGTTTCAATTGCTGCCAACCTAATAGTTGGTAGGCTCCACAAATTTGCATTTTGTTTATTAGAAGAGGTTGTACTTCCATGTTTGTTGACCTTTCCATTTCTTAGCTCTTTGTGTTCATACAGCTCAGGAATTGGAGCTCTTGTCTCATGCCATTCTTCACATTCTTTATCCAGCCACTCATTCATTTATTTCATCTACACCTGAGATGGTGGGATCTTCTCTATGTCATCCTTCAAGTCCGTGGCAGCCCCCTGGCTGGTGCCATCCCAGCAGATGTTCAATGTGGGTTCAAGAAGACAGGTTGCAGTTATTGCCAGCCTCAGATTGGGTAACTGTAGCTGAAAGACCTCATTGAAGAATCTCCCATCACCTCTCTATCTGGCCTGTATGTGCCATGTAACTATGAGGAGACCTAGCAGTGTGGTTAGAGGAAGTCTGTCCTCTATGTGTCTGCACCTCTCCATGTCCGCATGTCCCGCCCTCCAGCGCCAGGGGAGGCAGTGTTCTGTCCCATGCTGCATGCTCTCCATCTCTGTGGAATACACCCCTCTCGGAGGAGCTCACAGGGATCTACGGTGTGCTCTCAGCCCCATGTTGCTCCAGGCAGCCTCTCTCAGATCTGCACATCTAGGTACCTGATGTCAAAAAGCAGAATGGTCCAGTAGAGTTGTGAGCAGTCCCTCACTCCAATTACATAACTAGGAAGCCAGGGACATACTAAGGTCCAAAACATGCCCTTCCCCTCTCCACCCTACCTACAGCTTGAACTTTCATTGTAGCCTCCTTCCAACAAAACTGGTCACCAGGTCTCGAGTCTCCACATCCTCACTTCTTTCTCAATCTTACAGTGTCTTCTCCCTTCTCTCCGCCCCCCTCATGCTCCCTCCCTTTCTTTCCTTCCGTTCTTTCCTTCTTCCTTCTGTCCCTTTGTTATTGTGAATGATACAGGCATAAACATAAGAATGGAGGGAAAACAGAAACATTTTCCTTTACTTTTCAAAATTCCTTTTAGATTACATGAAACACATTTACACTTTCAACAGACACAGAAACCATGGTCTATGTAGCTCAGCCTCATGTTTTCTCAATGAGCCAAGTCTCACAGATATCCCAAACTCTGCCTCTCCAATACACACCAGATCATACCTGACCTGAATGTGTCCCATTTAAGGCCAGCCCATTTCGCAGGAGCTGATGAGAATGACATTCTGACAATGGTGTCCCACCAGCCTTCCCTTCATGATGGCTATCTGGGCTCTGACCCAAAGAGCTTGGCAAGAGGCCTCTCTTTCAGATGTGTATTGGGCAAGCTGGTAACTGGTGAAGTCTACTGCCTGGCTTTCTCCTGCCATCTGGGTCTGTCTACATCTGGTGCCCACAATACTTAGAATTTCCCATATCCAGTGCCTTTGTGTACAAGGATGACCCATGTCTCAGCCACATGGCAGCACTGGAAGTATATAGCAACATTTTCAGAGGGACAGTGAGATATGCAGGGCTGGGAGCTGCCCATTTAGACATGTGGCCTTCCCATGTCACACTTCCTCCCCTCAGCTGGGGTGATAATGCCAGGCACCCCAGAGGTTTCTGGGAGTCGGCAGCCAGTGATGAGCAACACCACCCTGTGTTGTACTGCACTGTGTTACGGCCAGAACTCCCTGGCTTCACTTCATCCATCTCTAGTGATTCTGAAGGATTTTCTTTCCCACTGATATTTAACTTATCCTGAAATTTCAAATGTCATTAAAGGGCATGTGCTGTTTTAGGGCATGAGTTTAAATTCCTTCCTATGCACCTCCATCTCCATCCTTATTACATACCAACCCTGGTCCCCATGGCTTTTATAAGGTCTACAGAGGGTCACTGCTCCAGGATGTGAACAACAGTGTTGTGTGGCACAGTGAGGACATCATTTCTGTCCACAGGGATGATCATGACTTGCCCCATCCCAGGACCATACCCTGTAGCCTGTGACCCCCCAGAAGCATTGTGTCAATGAAATATTCTCAACACCAGTATCATCAGACTGCTTGATCTCCAGCTGGCCATTCTTTCTGGAAGCCTTATGTCCCGAGGTCTTCTTTTGCCTTCTGCTTGGCTCAGTGCATTGCTCAGTGGAGCTTTCTAGAGACCCCCACATGCTAGCAGAAGCCAGCTAGGAGGCTTGGTGCTTAGCCAGCTGACCCAGCCCCTCCCCTTCCGTCTGTATGCTGGATGGGGGTTACAGTGAGAGCCCCTCCCTCCTCAGCTCCATCTGGGGAAGCAGCTGCAGTTGGCCTCAGTGTGAAGGCAAGTGTGGACTGAGAACTGTGAGATGGGGAGAGCCAACTTATGTGCAAACAAGACTGTAGATCTTAAATCACTCTAGGGGGTCTCAGCTGCTGTCTTTGAGGACTCCCCACTGAGAGCATTTTGGGCCTTATGCATAGTAGGGTTTTATCCACAACACTTATTCAAGTTCTAACCATACTTCAGGCTTTGGAAGACAATGAATGAAGGAAAACTAGGGGCTGAGGAGATGGCTCAGGGGATAAAGCATTTACCATGTAAGCATGAAAATCCAAGTTTGGATCCCCGGAATCCACATAAATGCCAGACAGGTGTGGCTGTCACTTGTAACCCTAGCATTGGGGGAGCAGAGACAGAGGACTCCCTAGGACAAGCTGACTAGCTAGATGATCAGAATTAGGGAACTCAGGTTTGTGTGAGACCCTGCCTCAGTCAGTCAAGATACCTGACATCAGCTTCCAGCTTCCCAATGAACACACACATGCATGTGCACCTGCACTCATATGCCCACACACATGCAAGCATGCATAGATATGTAACATAGAGAGAGAGAGAGAGACAGATAGACATGCACACACATGCACAGACAGACAGATACACAGAAAAACACACACACAGTCAGACAGAGAGACAGGCAGGCATACACACATGCACACACATGGACTGACAGGCAGACACACAGACACACACACACACAGACACATACACATGCATGCACACAGAGAGAAATGGTTAACAGAGAACAGGTAAACACTTTTTTAAGCTGTGGGGATTAAATTCTAAGTATTACGGGGGAAATTCTGTGAAGAGGTTAAAACAGGATGGGGGCTGAGGGGTGAGGAGAGCTGCAGCATGAGGGCTGGGGAAGGAGGAGAGCTGTGTGGTGAGGAGGGCTGCGCTGGGAGGGGAGGGCTGCCTCTACAGCAGCAATGTAATAGACATAAGAGGCTACAATAAGGCCCTCTCACACCTGGGCTAATTACACTTGCTCCCCAGGCTAGAACAAGTTGGGGAAAGATCTTTTTGATGAACACTTTATTATATTATTGATGTGATTTGTATTATAATTGTTAGCAAAAGGAGACTGTAAACTTTGAGAGAAAACAGGGGCTTTTCCACTTGCATCTCTTGAATCTACATCATCACAGACAGAAACGGACTCCATGGAACACTGGTAGCTTGGGGGCTGTGATACTACATGGCAGTCTGATTTTGCTGTTTTAGCTCATCTAAGAAATATGCTGAGTGGACCTTTGAACACATTATCATCCATTTGGAACTTATTTGTTGAAAATACTTTGCCCATAAGCGAAGAATAAGTAGAATTTTTATGATGCCGTGTTAACCGTTGGCACCATGGACCTTAGCATGCAAATGGCAACATGAATGAGCAGGGTATGAGAAACCTATCCTGGAACTACTTAGACGCCCACAATCCTACTCATCTGGAATCTAGTACCAAGGAATTGCCAAGATACAGATTTCTTTTTTCTGGGAGACTATATTGAAAGAGAAAGCAAACAGAGAATGTTTGCCCTGTGAGCCAGACCTGATCCTAAGGGAAGGTGATATGGTGTTCATTTGCAGGACCCTTATTGGGTTAGTCCATGTTGACAATCACAAAATCTCCAAGGAATGGCAATACTTTTGAGTTGTGGAATCCTGTTGTCTCCCCCTTCCCCGGAAGATGCAGTGTGTCACGTCTGAATCCTCAGTGATGGTTCACAGCACTCTGCTCATGGCTCATGCAGCAGGGGCTTTGGATAGGCAGCAAACCCTCTCCAGCCTTGTGGCACCTGCTACCCTCTGTGTTGTTTAGTTTCACCTGTAACTCAGCATCTGGCTTTTGGTGACAAGTCCAAGGACATGATGGAGCAAGCAGGTGCTAGGGAAGTGGCCGCCAGCGTGTATAAGGGAGCAGGGCAGGTATAAACTCCTCTGTGCAGTGGCCTATGGGTTGACATGATCCATGTAGCAGGTTACTATGGCCAAAGAGAAGAGGGCCTTAGAGCTCCATCCGTGTTGTTCTTTCATTGCTGGGCTATTTCACAGAAATCAAAAGTGAGAGGCAGCCCCATTTCTTTGACTTCTTTTTGTAGGATATAGAAATTCAGGCTTTTATCATTGAATGATAGAGATGGTGGATGTTTGCATAAGGTCAGGCCAAAGAGATCTACAGACAGGAATAATGGTAACTAAGTGGTTTGAGGTCTGATCAACTCTATCCACTCTTTTTCTACCTTTCCACACCAGATCCATACAAAGCAAATGGATGCTTCCAGTAAAATATTGCTGACACCATCCAGGAAGCAGATAACACAGCCTCTGACCTTTACTCTTGCTGACCCCAGAAGCCTGTCAGTATAATCAAACCAGATGTTATTTAAATGTGGTGAACAACGTTATACACAGACCCACGTACACAGTTAGTCGTGGGTGGCAGGGTGAGTGAGACCCCTGGAGATGGGATTTGTTTCTTTCAAGTATTTCCAAAGGTACTGTAGTAGAATATAGAAGGTTTCTTTGGAAAAGAAACTGATCACATATTCAGGTGCACACGCACGTGTCCAAATACCCAGAGCTGGGAGTCCAGTTCCAATCACATGCTTGGGATCTCCTATGAAGGATGTAGAGCTGACAGACTGCTCACAGCTCAGGCTCTACTTAGAGCTAGGCAGAGGTGTAGACAGAGCTGTTGGACAATACAGGCTGTTCATCTGCTCCACAGAACTGCTACCAGCAGTGCCCAGGCTGAAAGGCAGGGCTGGCGAGTGCAGGCTGCTGCAGTGGTATTTGGTGGATGGGTGATGGACTCACCTTAGGTACCCACGTCATCTTTCCACACACCATCCTACTTAGAAGAGTTCTGAAGAGAAGCCCCACAGCTGGTTGTCTCTGTGCTCTTTCCTCTTTAACCTCCCCACTTAGGCCCTTGGTGTCTCACACCTAGCAGAGGAGTACAGTTTCAGAGCCCTGTCACAGACTGGATGTGACAATCCTAAGAAGGGACAGGACCATGGGGTGGCTGGATAGGGCCTGCTGTTCTGTCCTTCAGAACTGTTTGGGGGTCGGCTTCTTTAGGAGTTTATTAAAAATGAAGAGTTGAACGGCCTGCCTGGCAGAGCGTGGCAGGGCAGTCTCTTATGGACAGGTCCAGGCCACAGAGACGATGCTTGTGGCTCTCAACCTGCCCTTCAGCTCTGGGATGGCCAGATGTGTTTCCAGAGCTCTGAGGGGAAGAAGTCCAGTGTTCTAAAAGTTTGGCTCAGGGGAACCCATATTGACATGAGTCAGCACTGCTTCTGGAAAATAGTGACCATTGCAGCAACTAGCGCTTCCATTGGTGTGGGCGGGAGCACCTCCTAGGGCACCACAGAACACCGATCCCCTCTTGTGCCTCTCCAAACAGCATGGAGGTACAGGAGTGAGGCACTCTCTGACAATGGCCAGTCCTCCCGAAACTGCATGGTGCTTTTATTTTCACTGAAAACCATTTTTATTGTTGTTTTCTTGAAAGTGATGTATGTTCAAAATTTGTAAAACAAAACAACTTTAAGTTATTTATTTTTTGTATTTATTTATTTAGTGGCAGGGAGGTCACGCATGGCTTGGTGTATGTGTAGAGGTCAGTGGTAAACTTGCTGGAGTCAGTCTTTCCTATCATGTAGCTTCCACGCATCAAACTCGGGTTGTTAGGCTTGGCAGCAAGCACACTTACCTGCAAAGTCACCTTGCCAACCCTAAAGTTAAGTTTGGTCAATGAAAAAAAGTAACCATCTCCCATTTCTCTTCTTCTTAATCCTAATCTTGCTATCAAGTGGCTAAACTCTTTCATGTTTTTGGTTTTCATAGTATTTTCTTTTTAAATTATTGGTGTGTGTGTGTGTGTGTGTGTGTGTGTGTGTGTGTGTGTGTGTGTGTGTGTGTAGTATGTAGTATGTAGTTTGGTGTTCAGATGACAGCCTTTGGGACTTGGTTCTCTCCTTCGGCTCCATCCAGAGATTGAACTCAGGTCATGAGGCATCTGTGGGATCGAGTTTTCTGGGCTGTGGGGGCTTCCTCTACCCACTGGTCTATCTTGCCAGCCCTCATGGCATTTCCTTTAGTGTGCCTCAGGCTTCATAACAAACGTATGTATTTTGTATTTATTCAATAGACTGGACCTATCGCTATCCTGGCACACCAGCTGACGATGTGATGATATTCACCCTCTTTGACTTTCCCCACCCATGCTGCAGAGACAGTCAAGCCACTGGGAAATGATAGCACCATTGACCTTATGGACACACTCCTCTGTGTCTTAGCAAACGTATGTGGGTGACAATGTCCTTCTGAAGAAGTCGGACTGAAAGTTAAATGTATGAAAATATAAAGGTAGAAAAGGACAGGCACATAGGTTCAGATGTGCAGGTTTTCTTCCGTCTTGTTCAAGGCCCCTGCAGATATCGGATCCTGGGGTGTCCACATCCCTATGTAAGGCACTGTAGTATTTATATAACCCGCCCCGCCCTCCAGCGTAGCCTCAATCATTTCTGGAATACTTAAGGTCCTACGACAAAAGAAAGGCTGTGTGAACGGTTGCCACGTGGAGGATCTAGGGAACAATGGAAGCAAAAGCACCTGTGCCTGTGCAGTACAGAAGGAACTTGTGTGTTCCAAGTATGTTCAGCCCACAGTTGACTGGGCTGCAGAAGCCTCACCATACTCTGCTGGCCGCTTTACAATACAAAGGTGAAATACGGTAGAAGAGCACACCAAGGTTAATCCTAGCATTGGCTAGTGTGCTGTTTGTCCGGTGGAAACAGACCTGGGCTTGGTCCAGAGCGTACTCAGGCAGGCAGTGTGCTGGTTAATTCTGTCAACTTGACACATCTGGAGTCATCTGGGATTAGAAAGTCTCAGTTGAGGAGTCGGTATCATCAGATTGGCCTGTAGACAAGTATGTGGTGCATTTTCTCGACTACTGACTTGTGTGGATGGCCCAGCCCACAGTGGGAGGTTCTACCCCTGTACTCATGGCCATGGAGTCTAGAAGAAAACGGGCTGAGCAAGCCAGTAAGCAGCGGATGCACTCCTCCATGGCTCCCGCAGCTCCCGCCTCCAGGCTCCTGCCCTTCTTGAGTTCCTGCCTTGGCTTCTCTCAATGACATAAGACAGTGGTCAGGAAATGTAAACCAAATTCAACCCTTTCCTCTCTGAGTTGCTTTTGATCAGACTCGAACAGGCAGAGGACAGCCTGGCTTGACCTGTGTGCAGTGAGGCTCGGGTCTAGATCTGAGCCTCACCAGAAAGGGGCCTCAGCCTATGACCCAGGAATGTTTCCAAATGGACAACAAGCATGCAAAGATGGAATCCTCTCCTTGATCCTTATGAAGAAAGTGGCCTATGATCCCGTAGACACGTGTTTTACTAAGGGGTGACAAAAAGTGGTAACAAATGGCTATTGAACTTGTGAACATGTAAATAAACACTAGCCTGTTGCCACTGTCATTCCAGGACTCGTGTGGCAATACATCACTCTGACCTCCAGCCACCCTGCATGTCACAGAGCCCCTGCCTCACAGATCAGTGAGCAGAGCAAAAAGGTGACCCCTGGGGCGGAACGCCCACCTGTGCTCCCAGCTGGGTCAGTAAGGTTTTGGGTTTCAGTTACACTCATTTTTTGTTTCAACTATTATTTTTTTTTATTTTCAATTTAAAAGGATCCATTAGTTACCATTAGTGAGTTGAGTTTTATTCATAGAATGTAATTGTGGATCAGAGATATGTATATTTTTGTAAAGATAATTGATCAGATTTTTATGTGTTGAGTTCAAGAGTAACTAACTTGTGAAGGCCTCAGAAGCTGAGGTGGAAGCATCTGAAGACCAAGTGTGCTAGGCCCGGATGCTTCCTTCATGGGATGGTGCATCCATCGGTGAACTGGGGCACCTTGCTGTTCCAGGTGAGCAGTATGGGTTATCAGTCTCTGGAGATTCTCCGTGGCTCTTGTTTCCTGACAGTGATGTCTGGGTGAAGGAGGAAAGCTGCTACTGTGGAGGCGGGAGCTGGTGAAGTGGGTAGGACTCATCTGTCCATCATTGTGTCCATCCACCTACCCCTGCTAGAGCCCTCTTTCCTAAGGGCCACCTTCTTCCTGCCAGCTCCCTGTGGGACAGCTCAGATCTTGTCAAGGAGCCTGTAGGACACAGCTGAGACTCTGCACTTGGCACTTCTAAATGGAGTCTCACCAAGTTCCTAATGACAACCCAGCTGCCAGAACTGTGTGCTGCCTGGCCCGGGTGCACCTTGTCCTGGCACATGTGTCCTCCTACATCTGTGTTTATATCCATGCATTTACACAAAATGTTACAGGAGCCAGCAGGTGATGCTCAGTCCTCTCTCTACCTGCTCAGTGTGTCATAATTATGCCCAACTTAACATGGGACCCCATCTCAACCATCCCATTTATTTTAGAACTTTTTAACATAAAATTTACACACTATAAAATCCACCCCTTTAAAGCTTATAATTCAATGATTTTTTTAGTGTATTCAGAATTGTGCAAACATCAACACAATGTGTTTTTTCATCTCTAAAGAGAAATCCTCTAGCCAGCCAGTCTCTCCTTGCCTCCGGCAGTCTTTCATCTACTACTGTCTCTGTGGAGTTACCTATTCCTGCCGTGTTATATAAGTGGACTCACACTCTGTGTGATCTTTTTTTTTAAACTTTTTTTATTGAAAAAAAAATGTATACAATATATTTTGATTATGTTTGTTTTTCTCTTCCTTCAATTCTTCCTGGATCCTCCTACCTACCCAACTCTCTCTCTCTCTCTCTCTCTCTCTCTCTCTCTCTCTCTCTCTCTCTCTCTCAGAAAAGACAAAAACAAAACAACATCACTAAAATAAAAAAGCACACAAACCAAAAATCAAAAATAAACAAGCAAAAGACAATAAGACAAAAAAAAAAAATAAAAGAGCCAGAACAAAGCAAAACAAGTCCACAAAGATGCCATTGAGTTCGTTTTTGTATTGTCCAACTGCTCCTGGACATGGAGCCTGCCCTGAGGTGTGGTTAATATACCCAGCAAGGAGCTATTGGAGGAAATTGATTTTTACTATGTCAGTGAGTTTCGGTTGCAGATAGCTTTTTGGTTAAGAGTGAGAGGTTGCATGTACTTTCACCTCTCAATGCTGGGACCTCATGTAGCTTGAACATGTGAAGGCCCTGTGTGTGTAGCCATTATACCTCTGAGTTCAAATGTGGATCAGTCCTGATTTCCTTGGAGTCATCCATCAGCTGTTGCTCCTGCAGCCTTCTCACCTCCTCCTCCACATAGATCTCTGAGCTTTACGGAGAGGGTTTGATAAAGACATCCTATTTAGGACTGAGTGCTCCAAAGTCTCTCACCCTCTACACATGCAAGAAGAAGCTTCTTCTCTGCTGAGGGCTAAGTAAAGCACTGAACTATAGACATGGCAGAATGTCATTAGGAGTCATTTTATTGCTCGGTTCTCTTAGCAGAATAATAGTGTTAAGTTTTTCCCTAGGCCCACAACTTGTCTAGTGTCAGATTCTTGTCTGCTTTAGCAGTGTCAGGTATGGGTTCCATCTCATAAAGTGGGCTTTAAATCCAATCAGGAAATTGTTGGTTACTCCCATAACATCTGTGCGACTAATGCACAACTCTATCTTGCAGGCGAGTCATGGTTGTAGACTGCAGGGTTTGTGCCTGAGAGATATTGATGATTATCTTTCTCCTCCAATGCTGTGTAGAGTGTCTTCCAGTACCATGAACACTACTCAGGAGGGGTGAAACTTCTAGTTAGGTACCTGCTCAACTTCTCTGTGTTTGGTGACATGTATGTAAGTATTGTCTTCAGCAATAGGGCCTTACCACCAGGTTGTAGAGAGTAACCAGTAACTGTAACCATAGCCTATGATGTTTGGGGGTTGCCATGGGGTACCTTTACTCAACAATATGTAAGCCATTCCTAGAAATAGAGGTCTTACTTGGTGGCATAAAATGTCCAGTAGGGGCTGTGTGGTTTTATGATTAGCTTCTTTCCCTTATTAAGGATGTTCTGAGAGTCAAGCATGTTTTTGCATGTGCCTGGACATTATTTCTTGTTTGCTTGCTGTTTGAGACAGTGTCTTTCTGCATAGCCTGGGCTGGCCTTGAATTTTCATTCCTATTTTCTCAGCCACCTGAGGGCTGGGATGACAGTTGTGTGCCACCACACTCATACCAATTTTACTTCTTTATACAGATAGTGACAATCTGTTGCCTGGGCCAATCATGTCTTTTATTCATCCCTTATTTGCTGGACATTTGGGTACTTCCTTCTTTAGGGGCCCTTACATATTCATAACACATTGGCTTCAGTGAGCTGTCATGATAGCTCTTTGTAGAAAGGTCTGTTAAATTTGTAATGGTTATAATTAGCTCTTTTTATACTTTTTAAACAAAGCTGGGTTTCTTCTTCCACAGACAGGGAACATTTGGACTTCTAAACATAAATTGTATTTGAAAGTAGGAGTCTACTCACCCTGGCCTAAAGTTTAAATCAGCCAGTCAAAGATTTGGCTTGTCCTCACCTAACACTTCTTCAGTGGTTGATTGAGGTCAATGCTTTGCTGGCATTCAGTACAGTCTCTTTCTAACCCTGGTGTTCACAGCACACTAGAAACTGTGATATTTGAAAGAGCTTCATTAACTGGGCTCTAGCTTCTTCCTGCTCTAATTACAGTTCAGATCAACAGTATCATGAAACTCCTCCACACCAAAGCTGCCTTTTATCCTGGGTTTTGGCTTGTCAATCAAAGACGTTCCACAGAGCAGCAGCTGTGGCAAGCTGCCCTAGTTACCAAGGGAGGTGCAGAGCTTCATTGCAGCAGGTATGCAGACTCCCACCTGCCACAGAGCACGGTGAGATGCCAAGGGAGGGAAGGTGTGTGTCGTGTGACACTGTTCTTGGGAAGACATGAGCAGATGCCACTCATCCCAGGTAGAGAACCAGTGAGCATGATGATGCCACCAAGTCTACCGTGCTGAACCAGTGGGTTTATTTGGGTTTTTACAGGACCGGGTCAAGGGGTCAGATGTTGGCCAGCCCCAGAGAGCAGACATTTCTCTGAGTTTCCTCTTTCTGCCTTTTTTATGCCCCAGATTTCCTCCATCTTTTCTGTCTGCTCCACTGATCTGAGTAGTTCTTCCTATGTAACAACTCTAACTTAAGTGACATGGGTCTCTTCATCTCTTCAATGTTTCTTCCTATAACTTGGAAGTACTGATAATGGGTAATTGCCACACACACATATACAAAACTTTTTTTAAACATAAACAAAATAATCTAATTCATATGCTATTACATGTGGCGAGAAAGGAAGCTGGAAGATATTTCACTAGTGCCCACTTAACTCTGGTCCTCCTAAAATAGTGATGTGGTTTCGAGTCTGCTGACAGCGACTGTGGCCTGTCATGTTTCTCAGCATGGCTTGTTCCCTGCCACTATCCACAGAAGTCTTTAAATTTTCTCTCCTGCCTTCTGGGACAGCACTAGGCTGTCTGCCAGAGATCTCCACTCACTAACATATTGGGGAAGAAGATGCCCTGATTCCAAGAAGCATAGTACCCTTATCCCTGTTAGCATTAATTGTTAACTTGACACAGCCTAAAATCACCTGAAGAGGCTCAGTTGAGTAATTGTATCAAGTTGATCTGTGCACATATCTGTGAAAGATTGTCTTGATTCTTGCTATAGGAATTGCTATAGAATAGTATTGCTATAGGAAGGCCTAGCCCACTGTGGGTGGTACCATTCCCTAGTATGTGGTCCTGGTTTGCAGTAGGAAGTTAGCTGAGCATGGGTCTAAGCAAGGCAGAGAATAAACCAGTTAGCAACATTCCTTCATGGAGTTCCTGTTTGAGTTCCTTCAATGATGGACTGTAATCTGGAAGTGTAACTCAAATAAGACATTTCATCACCTAAGTGGCTTTTGGTCAGAATGTTTTTTTTTTTTCACAGCAACAGAAAGAAAACTAAAACCTGTCTGGAGAGCTATGATGTTCCAGAGACTCTTTTGTGAAAAGGGCATGGGTGTAATTGTGTGTTCCCCCTGCCTGGGGGTTCAACAAAACAGTGGTAGCATATAAGTCTTTGAGAAGAGGGAGACATTAAAAGAGACCCTTCTAGGCCTCCAAGGTGAGCTACAGAGTGAAACCAGCAAGGGGTATATTGAGTGATGATTTCTAGAAGGCTGCTCGAAGTCATACCAAGCTTCTGCCTAAATTCAGGGATAAGGGTGCTGGTGAGCTCTGAGCAGAGTTCTGCTTGGAAGTGCTAAACTGGCATCTGCTTTCTCACCATGAACTTACCTGCTGAGCAGTGTGCGCTGGCCAAGGTGAGTGAGCAGTTGTCCACATCTACTTCTGTCTTTTAAGCCAGACCTTGAGGTTTGAGGAGCTTGACTCTACATTAACATTTTGAGCCTTCAAATGTGACCTTCCCTTTAAGGGGTTCTCACCAACTCTCCTTGCATGGTGCTTCCCAGGTGGGATCAGATGCAGTTGGCATAGTCACATACTCTTTCAGAGGTTGGGACCTGCAGGGCCTTGGAGCTGTCTCTAAGAGGCCCCCTGACATGAACTGCCTGTGGGCTTGGTAGGAAGAATCTTGATTTCCAGTTCACATAGTGATTTTGACACTTCATTAAATCCTGTAAGCCACTTAGCATAAATCATTTTCTTTGACCCCTATAAAATATTGCTAGACAGTTAGGACACTCCTTATTTTAGCACAATAAACTGAGGCTCGGGTAGGATTTAATGTGGTAGGGAGTGTGAGAGAGTATAACCAGACTTGTCAGTGTACCGGTCACTTTGGTGATCTGTGAAACCCGCTGGCTCCTAGGTCCGTGCACACAGTGAGAGCACTGTGCACACAGTGAGAGCACATGCTGCTTGTGTCTTTCTGGGGACAGAAGGCCTGTCTTATGCCTGTCAGGCAACATCACCCCCCACACTGCTGCAGGGTCTGCCCAGCCTCATCTGGAGCTCCCGTCAGTGAACAAACCTGCTTCTTTCTATTAGCATCAGGAGAGGCAGATGCTGGAGGTTGACAGGTGGCTGTGACCCTAGGGAGACCAGCCTCCAAACAAGGAATGGCCATTGCAATTAAAGTGTTTCCTTCTTCCAGATGTCTTGTGATCAACAGGAAATCAGCTCAGGGGCCCCAGTCTGAGACACTGAAAGTCCAGGCAGAGTGAAGAGAGAAGAGCCCAGAAGGCCTTATTATTCCTGAGCTAGGAAGATGTTTAGGATCAATGAAGTAAATGAGCTGTTTCATCCAAGCCAGCTGCCTGCTCCAGGCCTGGAGAGACAGACAGACACATGACCTCATCCACCACCCTCAGATTGTCTCCATGGAAAAGGACTGCTGGATTGAAGGTGAAGGAAGTGGACTGTGTGTGGTTCTGACCACAGGTCACCTCCTTCCCTCAAGAAAGGGCGTGACTATTTTTTATCAGAAGCAGGGGCATTAACTGCAGAGCAGGCTGGGGCTGGGTGTGGGTCTTCCAGCAGAGTGCTTGCTTGGCCCCTCTGAGGGTCTTTAGCATCTCCTATTAATTAACTCCAATCTGACCAATATTCTGTTGACACCAGAACTAGCTTAGTGAAGGAATTCATAGTGACTCATGAGAGGGATGGGCAATACATTTCCTTAAATAGTAACGCCATCAGCAATCAACAGCATTCACGCCAAATACCCCACAAGCATGTTCTGCTGAAACATCACCCCTGCCCAGTAAAAAATAAGTGTCTGTCATGACTTGACATGATGTAATTGGTGTTAACAGGGTGGGTTGGTAAGTTGCATCTTGGCTACCACTGGTTACCTCTGACTAAACTTAAGCTAACCTTCCCCTGAAAGGACAAAAATAAAAGGGTGGACCAGAGAAAAGCTAGTCCTGAGGATGGCCCAGCAGGGACTTGGCTGCTGTTAAGACCTGCCCATCCACTCTCTGCTCCCTCTGATGGCTCCTCCATTCAGAAAAGAGAGCCACTCACGAGTCCCAAAGTTGCATCCTCTGTGTCTGATTAGTGAAGGGGCTTGGCTCCCCTCTTCTAGCCCTAGCTATAAGACTCATGTGGGAGAGTGATAGAACGGCATGAGTCATGGGCTAGTGTGGGTTAAGCAGCTTCTAGAAGAAGGGAGGGAAGGGGATGCTGTGGAGGTGAAAGAATTTCATTGCTGGAGTTTGCATGTTAGTTTGTGGGTATGCTCATTAAAATATGCACCACAAGGTGCTGGGGAGATGGCCCCATGGTTCAAAACATTTGGTTGCATGCAGTATATACATACTTAAATAAATAATGTGTGTATCTTGACCAAGTAGCCTGTTGTGTTTGCTAAACACCCATAATGAGAACGGAACCAAAGCAAATAAATAACCTATTTTCACATTTAGAAGCAGGGTTGGAGTAGATAGATGTCTTGGTGGGTTATGTTCAAATGAATCTTACGCGGCAATTACATTCATTGAGGAATTTTGTCAAATAGAGTGTGTTTCTCAGCCTAATTGAAATTTAGACTGACACATTCCAATAGCAATAGCATTGTGAATATTTGTACAATACAAATAGCTTCTGACCGTGTCACGTTGGATGCCGTAAAAGTCTCAGAATTGTTTTTAAAGAGATTTAGAAATTTTAAGGAGTCTGTGAGCAGTCTTAATTCTTAGTTGCTTTTCTGGAACTGAAATGAATGAAGTGGTTTGGTGAAGATCCTGGCTCTTTCTCAGGGGTGGAGAGGCTGCTGAGGCAGGAACAGGGCACAGGCTCCTCACAGGATGTGAGGCCCAGTGGGTTAAACGCACTTGATCCCAAACCTCAATGAGCTGAATTAGCTCCCTAGATTCCATCTGGCAGAAGGAGAGAACCAGTTCCTGCAAGCTGTCTTCTCACTTCCCCGTGCTTACCCACACCCATGCACACAAAACATTTCATAAGTAACCGTATAATAAAAATAACTTTAAAGGAAAGTAAATAAACCCTCTCCAAGGAAACCTGGCTTTCCTCACCCACCTCGTACCTATATTGTACCACTATCCCTGAGCTGCCTGAACCTCCAGCTCTGACCTGGCCACTCCTCTCCACCTGCTTCCTCATTCATCCACAGTCTCTCCTGCCCCATTTCATTCTCAACTTCCTGTTTTCTGTTCCTGACTTCCTTTGCCCTCACCGACCTGCTGTGTCAGTCTGAGCCAATGCGTGGCTTTTCCTGTCTTCCCAGCTGCAGCTGAGAATCTGTATCTGTGACACGTAGCACAGTTCCTGGGACTGTGAAAGCAGGCTCAGCCTTCTTTTAGGCTCCTCCAAGGAAGGCCACTCAGTGAGATGAGTCTGGTTCCTAAAACTCAACATGGCTCCCAGGGGTCCTTGCCCTGACAGCCAGGCTTCTGTGTAGAGCTGGAGCGGCTTTCCTGCTTAAGGACCTGCTGCCCACTTTGGTTGTGAACCAGTGCCCCTCAGACACTGCACAAGTCTAACGCTGAGACCCTACCTGTGAGTCCTTCACTTCCCTATGGCTTGTTTTCTTAGAGATGATCTGTGTGTTTGCTGCTTAAGGCACCTGGTTTCCCACATGTGTCCTTCGACCATCTTTCTGGTCTAGATGAGTTTAAATGTGTGAGTCTTGTTCCCGTTTCTGACTATAATCCTTATTGGGTAGGAAACAGCGTACCCAGTTATGACCCAGAGGCTTGAATTGTGCTGTTTGGGGGCTGATGCCAAAGAAGCCAGGCAAGTGTCTTGCTGTTCTGATATTTCTTTTTCTCTGTGGAGATTAAACAAGTGAGAATCTAACGTGAGTGGGGAGAGAGGCGAACACACAGCTACAGCACAGGACAGTTTATTGTGTGAAAATGGATCTCTTGGAAGATGCCTTCACAGCTTCACCTGCTCTGTTCAGCAGCCTGAGCTGCCTTGCTGTGTGTGTGGAGCAGACCTGCAGTTTCCGAGGCAGGTTTCAGCCTGGAGCCACCTTCATGGGAGGCTAAGCCTTTGGTTTCTTGTCTCAGTTGTGACCCCAGGCTGCTAGCTTATACATCTGCCTGGCTGTGTTTTGCTTTGTTTTGAATTCTCTTCACCTGGATCTTTGCTGGTCAGTCTCCATCCCTACCAAGAAGCAAGTGGAATAAATGGATTTGTTTATGTCACTGGTGATGCCGGGTCCCAATACTGAGGGAGCCTCTGCCTCTTGATGCTGCTTGCCTGTCTTCCTTCCCCTCTGCCCTCTCCTCCTGCCGCCTCACTTGTCTTCTTCCTCCAGCTTCTCCTGTGTATTTTTCTTCCTTCATCTCCCATCTCCTCCCCTTTCTTACATAGTCTAACTTTTTTCCAGTATGGGAATTGAACCCAGGCCCCTCTACATGTCCGGCAAGTGCTCTCTGGGTGGGTAGAGCTGTCTCCTCAGCTCTGGAGTCCATTCCTTAACTCAGTGCTCCATGTCTAATTCAGTGATACCAAAACTGGGGGCTGTGTGAGTTCCTTTTCTCATTGCTCTGATGAAATGCATGGCGAAAGCAACTTAAGGGAGTGAGCGATTCTTATTGCTCGCAGTTTGAGAGTACCATCCATCGTGGGTGCAGGAACATAAGAAAGCTGGAGCAGGAAGCAGAGAAAGGGAGGTGCCCATACTCAGCTCTCCTCAGTCATTTCATTCAGTACAAACCCCCGGTCCATGGAATGGTGTTCTCCATTTTTAAGGGAGTCTTCCCCTTCAGTTACCCCAATCTAGAAACCCCCTCACAGACATTCCCAGAGATTACTCTAATAAATGGTTCTAGATCCTATCGTCTTGGTAGTCAATATTGACCATGGCGGGAATGGCCCACTCAAACACAGGTTGGCATGAGCCAAGCGGCGGCGCTGAAGTCAGGACTCAGGAGCCTGCAGGAGTGCTCACATCCACATAACAGCCACTCTGCACTTACTGTTGGAGATAAATTATTCAGGGATGCTTTGGAGGGCTCTTTCTAAGTCTCCACCTCCAGAACTGGAGCTAAACAGTGTGTTTTGCCTGTGGGGGGATTTTCAGATGAGTTGATGTTCGTTAGGTTAAAACCTCATTAATTTAATTAGTATTTATTTTTAATCTTATATAGAGTCATTTCTCAGCTAAACTGATTTATAGTGGGATTATTTTTAATACTTAATCCTGTCCATCACACGAAAATTGTGTCACTGACCCACTGTAGTAGGCTGAATTTTTGGTCCTTTGAGCCTTGTCCCAGTATTTCACCCATGACTATGTGTGCACACTGCCAAAGGGACTTTGCAGATGGAGCCAAGGTTAATAAATAATCTTGAATAGTCAAGATGGACCCACTGTAATTGAGTGAAACCTAAGAAGCAAAAGAGGAGCTCCAGTAACCTGAAGCAAAAGACAACTTCAGGGGCAGCTGCCTCGTGGGAAAAGGCCTGAGACAGCCCTGCATACTAAGCACAAATGAGTGTGCCCTGGATTCTCCCTGAGAGCCTCCAGAAGACAGGCAGCTCTGTTGACATGTCCACCTTCTCAGACCCTGAACTGAGTCCAGCCATACTCTGCTGGGCCTCTAGCTGCACTGGGCTGCAATAAGTAAGGATGGACAAGAGGGTTTCAGTAGGCCACCAAATGAGTGGGAACCCAGTACGTCTGCTACAGAGGTTCGTCCTCCTCGGTCACCAAATCTTACTCTGTGAAGATGTGTCAAGATGTACGTTTCTGACAAACACCTGGGCAGTTCTTCCACATACCAGCCCTTGCAGACTTCTGCTGTCCTCCAGTACTTCTTAAACAGCTCAGGAAGACCCCAGGGATCCTGAAATTAGGGTGCTCAGGCTATTGTACAAAATAGGTAAGCAGAATGCCCATGGAGATGACAGTGTGAGGAGCTCCTGCCATGCAAGTGTGAGGACTTGAGTCCAGACCCCAGGAATCCATGCAGAAGTCTGGGTATGAGGCAAACATTTGTGTTCCTAGCACTCCTGTAGTGAGAAGTGAGGCAGAGACAGGGGAAGACCCTAGAAGCTCATAGGCCAGCTAGCCAGCCTGGTGGTGCAATACCACAGAAACAAGAGAGACCTGGCCTCAAAGAAAGGTAGAAGGCAAGAGCCAACTTCTGACAGTTGTCCTCTGACGTCCACACATACACCATGGTGTACACTCTAACACACACACACACACACACACAGAGAGAGAGAGAGAGAGAGAGAGAGAGAGAGAGAGAGAGAGAGAGAGAGAAGAGCAAAAAAGATACACATGGTCAGAATGCCTTCCAAAGCGTTACAGATTGTTGGTAAAACTTTATCAGAGCATGTGTGTGTCCAAGTATGTGCCCATGTGTGTCTGGGTGCATTTGTGTATATGTGTGTGTGCCTCTGTGTATGTGTATCATAAAATGAGCATTAGTGTCTAAGAAGTGCTGCTCCAATGGGATCCCTTGAATCTTAAACCTTTCCCATGAAGCGCCCTTCCTGACGTGGTGCCTTAGTTCCTTAACTTGTTACTGTGAGAAAACCACCTGACACAGCAACTTAAGGGAGAAGGGGGTTAATAGGTACATTTCCGGGTTACAGTCCGTCACTGTGGGGAAACCAAGTGGAAGGAACTTGAAGCCGCTGGTCCCATCACATCCAGTGTCAGATCACATCTAGTGCCATGTCATACCCACAGTGTCATGTCACATCCCAGTGTCACACTATGTCCCCTGTCCAGAGCACACACTTTCTCCACTCTTACAGTTCAGAATTCTCTGCCTAGGGAACATTGACGCCCACAGTGGAAGGGTCTTCTCACCCCAGTGTAATCAAGACAATCATTCACAGTCTTGCCCACAGGTTCACATCATCTAGATAAAACCTTAGAGAGACTCCCTTCCCAGGGGGTTCTGTGATGTGTAAAGTTGGCAATTCATGCTAACATACATGGAGTGAGTGGTCCACATCTTTCCACCAGCCCCAGTCCCTAAAGAGTTCAGAGGATAAGCAAAACCTAAGTCCAGATTTTATGACTTGATGAGGCTTCATGTCTATAGAGGTAGCATTTGCACACCTGTCTTCAGTGTACTTTGAGAACACAAGGTCATTGCTAACTTAAAGATGAGACCTTTATATTGACAGCATCCTGCAATTACTATCAAGAGCTCCATCGCATCTGCCATTTGGTCAGGAAGCAAAGAAGTTGTTGAACAAACTGAAATAGCAGAGGCCTCAAGGACCACTGCAGCCCTGTTAGAGTGCTGTCCTGCTGACCGCTGTGCATTGGTTTGTTTACTTTGGCTTCTGTCTTCAGTCTCTGACCGCAAAGCCCAAACCACAGGAAGGTAGAAAAGTACAATAAATGGGCCTTGTCAACCCCTCCCTCACAATCACCTGACCATTTGGGGAGTCATGTGAAAGGAGGCACCCTGTCAGATGCCAGCTCTGGCACAGGACCTGTTCGTTCTCTGCAATGTGAATAGCAAGGGTGCACCTGTGATACCCAGACACTAGGCCCTGACAGCTGCTCGCACCAGAAGGTGTTCACCAACCACGGGTGTATCAGGAAATGATTGCGTCTGCTAATTCTGGATTTTACAGGGGTGGAAAAGATATTTGCTGTGGCTTATCCTTTCTGATTCTGTGGCAGCTTCCTGCAGTTTGTGTTGAAGGTAGGCATGGAGGTGGTGGTGGAAGTTCTTCGGAAGCAGTAGGAAGAAAACACAGCTCCTTAAGGGCAAAGGGGGGGAGTTCGGCATTCTTGGAGGAGCAAGGTTCTGCTTCGAAATGGAACACCAGTAAAGAACAAGACCCCAGGGAAGGCAGGGCAGTGGCAAAGTTTTGGGTCAGGTCCCTCCACCGAGTTCTGTGTGCTGGGCTGGTCAGCGGAAAACAAGGCTAACACACTTGAAGGAGTGGCAGGAGATGAAATGATTGCCCCACCCATGCCAAGAGGTAGGAGGGCTGACCTATGTGCACTGTCAGGATATAGAACCGCAAGACTTCAGCAGGCCAGGAGGGGCACCCCAAGAGGGATGAAGCACTGTCTCCCATGGTCCTGTTAGGATCGAGCACTGGGCTCGGTTCTAGTTGCCTTAATAACAATAGGAGCAGAAGGTTCCTTTGTGTCCTGAACGGCATGCCAAGCCTGAGCAGAGCCCCGAGTTTGTGCAAAGATTGCACAGGCAGGAGGGGTGTCCCACGTGGCCCCTGGAGCTCAGTCTGACCCACAGGTCCGGAAGTGGCCAATCTCCGAGAAGCCTTCGGTGCGGATGTTGGTTTCCTTAGCTTAATTCCTGACAACCTCAAACTCATTTCTTATATGCAGGTGGGACATCATTTCACCAGCGTTGTCCCTGAAACATAAATGTGGGTAGTGACCTCCCGTCCCCA
Source organism: Peromyscus leucopus (assembly GCF_004664715.2). Taxonomy (NCBI): domain Eukaryota; kingdom Metazoa; phylum Chordata; class Mammalia; order Rodentia; family Cricetidae; genus Peromyscus; species Peromyscus leucopus. Next base: position 63,857,114 of record NC_051065.1, read on the forward strand.
GAATGGTCCATGACAGAAGCCAAAGGGGCTGCCTCAGCTCTGCCCTCTGTCAGGGCCCTGGCATGTGTGAGACTTGTCCTCAGTCTCCTTCGTCCTCAGAGTTGCCTTCTTACAGTGCAAAGCCAGCCTGGCTTCCTGTTGCTTCCTCTCTTCTGAGTCTGAGAGTGACATCCACGGTGGCTTTTATCACCATCTCCAAATTGTGGCATTTCACACCACTTGGTGATCACCTAGGTACACAATCACTGAAGGAAGGCAAAAGCCCAGTGGAGGTAGCTTTTGGTATTTATTTAAAAATCAATAAGTCATTAATGTCCTTTTATACAAGTTAAGCTAAAGATGGTATTGCGATTCTTAGTTGACTAATAGCCTAAAAACAATGTGCGATTTCACAGAAGGACTTTGTCTAGACATTTAGAACTTCCATGACGCCCTGTAAATATGCTAATTAACAGACTATTTGAATTCAGGTTAGTGTTTTAAGATTTTGAAAGCATTTTCATTTCCTTGAATCTATGGATGTCCCGTTTTTCTAAGTGGCACAGCGGGGAGACCTAAAGTGTTATAAAAATGTCAGAATCTGGTTTTTAAAGAAAAAGTCCTGCATAATTCAGTATCCTAATCCTATGCTTTCTTACCCACATTTTCAGTGATTAAACGTTTCTTTTGATGTTCGGCTTCTCTGCGGTCTGTTTCCGGGGCGATGAATCTACCCTGCCTCCTCTCCCACATCATATAAATCCAAGTCCACATTATTGTTACCAACCATCCATTAAAAATTAATCAGTGTTTCTTGGTTTTGAGCCCATAGGTCTTACTTGCAAGACTTTACGGGGAATGGCTAGAAAGCCTGCCAGTTCGAAGCCCTGGGCTTGCTGTAATTTGGCCATAAGTACCAACTCCAGGATCTCTCTGCTGGACTTGCATCTCTCTTAAGTAGGGAGCTGAACGAGCCTGAGAAATTTTACTCCCTCTGCTGCCGCGCTGGCCCCGATCAATAGCAGACATGGACAGTAGCTGCATTTTGATTCCCAAATCTGAGAGCACGCCCCTCCAAAACTGCTGTGAGTGGTTCTGAGTTCCGGAAACCCTTCACGCTCATGAGATTATGGCCATTCTGTTATCTGGGCTTCCCCTCACAGGAGCTAATGGACTGTATTTCAGATAAGGGAGGCATGTGCTGTCCAGACGAGGTGTAATGGAAAAGATGCTAAAATGTCTGCCCAGCCCTACCGAGTGTGCCTTCTTCCAGAACCCAACTAACTGGGGGTCAGAAAGTCCCCAAGTTCTGTGGGCTTCTGTCAGACATCTCTGTTCCCGGAAGAAATGACTTCCAATGAGACAGAAGAACAGTGAATGCTTCCAACTCTCCCCTGCACCCCTTGGTCCGCTGACTTCAAGGAGCCCCAGCTACTCATTTATATCAACAGGAGGAAAAAGTACAGCCTGCTCCACCTGCAGCTCATGGCAGGGAGGGTCGAGAACCAATTTATAAACTCTCCTCTGGGTCCTTGCCTCTTTGTATGGCCTCGGACTGTACCCCAACTGGGAAAAGGTGATCTACATAGATTCAGGATGAAAAAGACAGCCTCCTCACTTAGGACATTGCAAATGCCACCAAACATTGAAAGTTACGGGGAGCTGTGTACTGGTTGCTTAGGGTGACAACAATGAGAAGAAATAATCTTCTGGATAGACCAGGTGATGACTCCAAGATGCACAGGGTCCACAGAAGAAAGGCTCATCATCTCTCCTGGCCATGGCTAGTCTAAGAGGGTTCTGCTCTACGCCACCCCACAGTGTCAGCCTGCCAGAGTGCTAGACCTCACAGCCAGACATAGGAAGCATTCTAGCACTGAGGCTGCAAGGGAGTAGGTGTGCCTGCCCCAGCAAGTGGACAGAGCTGTCAATCGCACCATTCTACTCAACCGCCAAGGGCCCAGAATGATGGCATGATGATAAAAGGCATGTCCAGATGAGGTGGAGCGTGTGGCAGGCAGCAGAATTTGTACCCAGAGATGATATTGGGGATTCCAGCCGAGAGACCAGCCACTCCCACCTTCCAGGGGAGAGGCATCCCCCCAGTCTGCAGTTGGAGACAGTGCTGCATTCTCAGGCACCCTGGCATGGGCACATTGTCTTCGCCTTCAACAACACTCTGCAGCCTCATGGAGAAAAGCATGGCTACATGCTCAGAGACATACACGACTCCAGGAGGTCCTTGTGTCCCTCTGTTTCAATGTGCTCAGGAACAGGTTCTTGGCTGTCACGCTCTTCTCCTTAGAACTCTCCCTCTCTTTCTCCTCCTGTACCTTAGCTTCCCTGCCTTCAGTTTCAAGCCAGTGACTGTCCTGGTGATGTCTCATGTTTAGTCTAGAAGCAACCTGTTAAGAGACTAATGATACCAATTTCTAAGCTCACACTCCAAGCACATTCTTGGCACACTTGTGAACATTTTGCCACTCATCAATCTGAGTTCCCAGTTTCCTTACTCTGGGTCTTTACCATTTTTCCACTCTCCATCTTCCCACGCTTGTCCTGTGTGTGTAGGCGAGCCAGTTTTTCTCAAGCCTCGTGGCATCCATTTTACCCCTGCCTGCCTCTGTGCCACATTTCTGGCATGTGACTTTCACTATATCAACAAACAAGCAAGTCCCACAAAGGATGTCCATTCCCAGCTTCTGTGTGATCATCAGAATCCAGAAGCACCATAATGCTCTTATAGTTCATCACCACATGAAACAAGGTATATACATGCCTACAAGGTGTGTGTGTGTGTGTGAGGGAGAGAGACAGAGAGACAGACAAAGAGACAGACAGAGAGACAGATACACACACAGAGAGAGACAGAGACACAGAGAGAAAACAGAGACACAGAGAGAGACAGAGCACTTTATTGGTTAGGAGAGGCTCCTGATATTAAGTCAAGCCCTTGCTGCTCCATTTCTGTAAAGGTAGAAATACCTCAAAATAGTTGCTCCTCTAACTCGGTGGAGAGAGCACAGAGACTCAGCACTCACTATCCATCTGTTCTTCCTCCTTTCCTTCCCCCCTCAATTGCTGAGCTCTTGTGTGGCTCCCACACAAACACACCAAGTACTAGGTGAGGGCCCGAGGAGGTCACTGTGGCTTCTGACCATGATAGGATCTCCTATGAGAGGAACAGCAAATGACTGCGTCATCCCAACCCAGGAACTGATGTCTGCCTGGCTCTTGTTCACAGCTAGACCATAACTACAGTCCCTGGAACAGAGCTTGGCTTCAAAAGCCCCATGCCTATGGCCTGGAGGCTGTCACAAAAGTGGGTACTAAGAACTACAGGCTGGTACTTCTGAACACTGCTTCACTTTGCAAAGCACAGGGCTATTGGACGAAGCCATTTGCTCCTCCGCATCTTAGATCTGCTAATTTTTCCTACTGTTCTCCTACATAATGCCAAGTCAATCACAGTCAGTTCTCTATTTCTCTCAGTAACCAAACTTAGCAGCCAGCAAGTAGCCTTTCTCAGGAACCACTGACAGCCCTGTGTTCCTTGGCATGACAGATACATACCTTCCTGTGGTAAGATCCCAGGCAGAATCAGGGACCCCTTGAGGAGAAAACCCTGCCTTGACATACCTACCCATGGTGAGACCCCGCCCCAAACAAATGCAGGAACTAGTTAAAGTACCAGGAGACCCTTGGCATAAGGCTGTCTTCCTACAAGCAGAATATGATCAGCTATCTATTGTGCAGGGCTCCCCTGAAGGCAGGAGAATAACCAGACCATTCAGGAAACCCCTAGTCTCCCCGTGGGAGGTAGATCCCTCCTGGACCAGAGGCTCAGCCTGCTTGAGGCAGCTCCACAGCCTGTGGTCCCCAGAGGCTCACTGTCCTGTTCAGCTATTGGCTGTTTATGCTCACCGCGAACTCTGTGGTTGTTAGTAAGCAGTCTTAAAAGCCAGGGAGTGTCCCTGCTGAAAGAGCCCTGGGCATCTCCGCTCGCACACTGGACTTGGTGGCAGCTGCAGGGGCGGGCCTCACCTGGGATCCACTGGCAAGGATGAATACTTCCAAGCTGTCCCGGGTGAACAGGATAAAACAATTTTGGAGGGTGAGTAGAAGGGCACGAATCCATTTATTGGAAAGAAATGTTTAATTTTGAAGGGGGGTGGGGGTTGCCGCTAACCGGCAGGGTGAGACTTGTAGAGTGAGAGTTCTTTATCTTACAAGGCTCCCGCTGGAGGTTGGCTTGGCTGTGTTTGATGCCCTGCCAAAGGTTTGGGATTTAATTTTAACTAATCTGCAGCAGATGCAATCAGCAGCCAGCTCAGCTTTGATATTTGCTCAGAGCAAAAGTTTTCTGGAAAAGGCAGGTTAGCCTTTAGCCACAGTGTTACCTGGTCCCTGGGTACCAGACACCACATTCTGATCGTAACCTCAGGAGCAGCCCTGGGTGTCGTGGGTGTGGGCTGAGACGGAGTCCTGAAAATGAAGTGCACAGGTGTGTTTCTTTCTGGCATTCTGTTTCTTTGGAAGCCCTGACTGACCAGAAGAAAGAAAGCTAAGAAAACCCAGAGCTTTGTGTTGCACTCACAGAGATAAGGGATACAGGAAGGTGACTGCCATCCACTCCCGTAGACATTGTAGACAATCACCATGATCCTGTGCCATAGACACCGAGCTGGGTCATCACAGGCAGCTTCTGGGACCTTTTGGCTCCTGAGCAGGATGGCAGAGCCCTGTGCAAATCACTTCTTGATCTCACATGCAACAAAGAAAGGACTCTTGCCAGAGGAGAGACTTGGGGTGATGGGTCGCGTCTGTATTGAATGCCATTGTCAGATTCTGATACTGCTTAGGGAGTTGGGAATCAAGGAGTGACTGGGCCCATTCTAAAGGGAGGTTTCTGGCTTGCTGTGTTGGTGTGTGAGTCTGTGGTATTTTGAAGCTAGAACTGGCACCTTGCTCGCAGAAATGCCTTTAATCGATGAGTAAATAACAAGCAACCATGCTCTTAACCCCTTTCTCACAGCACAGACTGCTTTCTTCTCTCTGGCTGATGCTCCAAGATACTTAGGAAAGACCTGCATGTATGTACAGATGGGTTTTGTCAGTTGTATCTTGAGACACAATATCCATTTATTTTTACTTGCATTGATCATAACGTGAGTTTGCCAGTAATTCAAGATGAAGGGGTCTATGGTCTGCTTGATACAACCAAACCAACTTCTTCCCAAATTAAAGCATATATAAAGTACATAAACATGTATTTCTTCTGAGCAAGGAGAAGGATATTAACATAATTAGATGATGACCTCTTCAGGTATACTATAGGCGGTCTGCATGGCTCTGGGCTGCAGAGACCTGGGTTCTGGGTCAGCTGCTTCATGCTCTTGTCCTGTGGATAAAGTAGGTGGTCCCACTCACCTCTGACAGTTATCTGAACAGCATGAACAAATGATCTCTCTCTCTCTCTCTCTCTCTCTCTCTCTCTCTCTCTCTCTCTCTCTCTCTCTCCTCCCTCCCTCCCTCCTCCCCTCTCTCTCTCCCAAACATCTGTCAGTGACTAGAGAAGTCTGATTAAATTTCTTATCCTGGGCTCTCTAACTATTAGAGGACTCTCTCAGTATCTTAGGAGCTGGCTCCAGACTTCAAATTCTTCCTCAGGGTCATGGGTATGGTGGATCAGGTGCTTGATGAACCACAGGCTTGCTCAGTCCTGAGTTTCTTCTTCTACGGACTAAATTTCATTTTAGTTATGAGCATCTGTATGCTCAGAGAATCCCTTGCACACAGTATCCCAGAACTTCAAACATTATGTTATACTTGAGAAGGGGGCCTCAGGGCACAGAAGTGATCTTTCTTTAAGCCCCGGCCCATGGCAGTTCAAGAGAGCTCCTTCAGGTGGCTCTAAAGCAATGCCCAGGATTTCACCAGCCAACAACAGGTCTAGACAAGGCAGAGAATTCTGCAGAATCTGAGGAATTCCTTAATTATTTAGGAAATGGAGATGGGTGATATAATTACTCTTGTTGTCTGGTCTCTGAATTATTTACTCTTTTTTCAGTAGTAGTTTTATGATAATTGCTCCAGGCTGCTATTAAGGACTTATTTTAAAACCCAGAAATAGATTAGAAAACAATGCCAAAGAGAGGATTTAAAAGTGTCTTAATGGCCTGGCAAAGTGGCTTTCCACTCACCTCACCCTCTCTCTGTCTCATCCTGGGTGGGTCTCCACTCCCGGGAAGTCTGGGCTGCATAGTACTTCCCAGCACTCTGACTTGCCCAATGAGAACCATCTGCAGGATGAAGGTGAATTTGAAAGAATCACAGCTATATTTGTGTTGGGGGCATTCAGGGGGGCACCGGGGCTCCTTTACAATGATAAGGACAGTATTTTAACATTTGGGTTGGGCACTGGCATGAAATAAAACTGTGGTATCACTAATAACAATCATACAGTAACCTTAAGAACAGTGTTAGTTCTCTTGTGGTTTTGATTTTTGAGGGTTGGTGTTGTTTTGAGACAGAATCTTTCTGTGTAGTTCCAACTGGCCTTGACCTCGCTGTGCAGCACAGGCTAGCTTTAGGCTCACTATCCTCCTGCCTCAGCCCCCTGAGTGTGGGGACTATAGGCATGTGTCATGCCTGGCCCCAACGTGGTTTCATTGGTAGTGAGTAATTATAAGAAGGTTGTTTAGACAAGCCCAGGATTGTTCCTGCCTGCAGTGGTAGGAAGAGTTTGGAATCTCTGTCTCAGTGGCTTTATATTTAGACTGCACATAGAATGGCTTGATTTTACCATGAAAAACTTTCAGATATGGTTATTGGGTATGTCCTAAGGCTATTTGATTCAAAACACATTTAATGATAGATATCTACATATTGGTGAAGACAACCCAATTTTACAAGAAGAAAAATCGTAGACTCTTTTTCTTTTTCTGTGTTGTTTGTGATGTGAAATTACTGCAATTGAGACATTTCACAAGTCACACACAACCATTAAAGGTGGAGTGTTGGGACAGGGCAGAGAAGCTCACAGGGTAGAGTTGGACTGATGGAGCAGGGCAGTTCACAGGGGAAGGTGGGATGATGGATCAGGGCAGTTCACAGGTTAGAGTGAGAATGATGGAGCAAAGCAGTTCACAGGGTAGTGTTGGGATGATGGAGTAAGGCAGTTCACCAGGTAGAGTGGGAATGATGGAGCAAGGTAGTTCACAGGGTAGTGTTGGGATGATGGAGCAGGGCAGTTCACAGGTGAGGGTGGGATGATGGAGCAGGGCAGTTCACAGGTAAAGGTGGGATGATGGAGCAGGGCAGTTCACAGGGTAGAGTTGGGATGATGGAGCAGGGCAGTTCACAGGTGAAGGTGGGATGATGGAGCAGGGCAGTTCACAGGGTAGAGTTGGGATGATGGAGCAGGGCAGTTCACAGGATAGAGTTGGGATGATGGAGCAGGGCAGTTCACAGGTGAAGGTGGGATGATGGAGCAGGGCAGTTCATAGTGTTCAAGACATTTAGTTCTGTCATGTCTTTCCCATGTTTTGGTCCAAGGCAGTCAGTGCATTTCTCCATCCCTCACTTTTCTGAGTTGTAATCCTGGGGGGAAGAGGGGCAGATGCAGATCAAGTCAGCAGGCTTCTCTGTGTGGTAAGTTAGTGTTGTCAGCAAGGACTCCTTTCCCTAACTTCTGGTACTCAGGCTCTTGCTCCCTCTGTCTAAGTCAAAGTCCCATGCAATGGACAAGAACCATGTCCACATCTGTAGACTGGGGTTCTCTAAGTGGCTCTAATGGACAATAGAGTCAGAACAATTGTCTCCCGGAGCTACTCTGCTGGCTCTTTCTCCATCTCCCACTAAGGTCCTAATGGCCATTTCCCAACAACTGAGTTCTGGAACTCAACAAACATGTGGTTTGCCTTAAAAAGATTTTTGGTCCCTGATGTGGACCAGACAGATTCTTAGGGGTTAATATTGATTTCATGGATGAATGGTTCTCTTTAAAGGCCTAGAAGAAAGAGTCAGGGGAAAGAAAGTCGACTTTTTTTTCTCCAGAATTCTAAAAAGACACAGAAACCTACCTGTTCTTGGGCCTCAGTGGTTACTTAAGGAAAACAGCCCTGGTAGTTTTCTCAGGGGACAGTTCATAGAAGAGCTATTCCTAAGCAGCACTTCCCTCAGCACTTAGATTTGTAGCTTGCTTTATCTGAGAGCCAGGGAAGAACATGGAAAGTGTCTGCTATCAGGCATTTTTGAAGAAAGCATGGTAAATATTTCATAAAGGGGAAATTAATACATGAAATGTACACTCCCTGATGAATTGCTTGATGCTAGCAACGGAAGATCTAGTCCCTGATGCAAAGCTTACAAGCAGACTTGTGAATTGGAAGGTAGGGTTGGTAGTTAGGGTGGGAACTGGCTGCTAGGTTGAGAGTTTCAACTTTCCCTCTGCCATCTCATCCTCGAGAGAGTGGGCCATAGTTGTGATCATTAGAAAGGTGTACACACAATTAACACTCTTAGATGGATTTTAGACTACTGTGATTTAAACTTGATTCCTGAAATCTTAATGAAGAACACTATTTCTTACTCTCCTTGACATGAGTTTGTACAGACCACTTCTCAGAGGCAGAGAGACTTACTACGATGCCTTGAGCAGCTAAGTACTGTCTTGTGATCTATCTGTAAACACTGATGACTGCTTATCCTGTGAGTTTTGGTGAGGGATAAATGACGTCACCATACAATGTGCAAGCATATAGCCTCTTTCTCCTCTACAAATGTTATTGTCCCCTCTATCCCACTACAGTCCCAGGTCACATTCTGTCACAACCAATGTCTATCTATTGAATGGAGAAATGGATGGATTGGATTAGTGAGAACACGAATGGATAAATAGAGCCAACCAAAGTTCTACATTAAGGTTCATGATTGACTCTTGAATCACTTAGCAGGATGTAAAGACTAGTTTTAACTATTTTTCTCCACTGATGAAATTAGCATTATCTAATCATCTGAACACAGCATAAGCACTAAAAGAGAGGCACCCCTATTTCTGTTTACCTGACCTTGCACGGGAAAAATATTAACCACGGGAAAAATATTAATCCAGGCTAGCAGTCATTATCTATAGACATTTCACGTGCTTTGTTAGTCACCCATCTGAGACTTTGAGAAGGTCTGTTGACTTAGGAAGTATTGCAGACAATATCTACTCTACCATTTATCAATTAGGAAAAGAAAGCATTAAAAAGATAGATGTTTGACCCAAGGCTTTCAGGGATGACTGTCGGTCGGTTTGTGTCTATAAACACTTGAGTATCTTCTCCTGTGTTCACCTACAAGAATGCAAAGAGTAGATCAGGATGATCAAAAGGACCCATATAGTTCAGGGTGCCTTGTTTTGACAAAGATTTTAATACTGAATCAAAGTTTGAATCAAACATTGCATCAAAAATCTCATTTATAAGTGAGTTTTCTTTTTGATTATGAATATGTTGACGATATCATTGATTTCTCATTAAAATACTTCATGAGGAAATTTATTACTTCCAGATAATAAATATGTCCTAGCCCTAAAATCTCCTCAATTTGTTTCCTCAAAAAATAACTGATGCCTAGTCATTAATTTAAAAGTCATTTAATGACTTTACCTTTAGGTACCAAGTTTCTTTGGCCTTGAATTGCAAATGTGAATAAAAACATAATAGATGGGTAAATGATAGCTAGATAAATAGATACAGATAATAGATAGATAGATAGATAGATAGATAGATAGATAGATAAAAATGACAGACAGATAATTTCTTACTGTCTAATTTTTCTGATAAAATGCCTGGTAGCAAGCAACTGAAGGAAGGAAGAGTGAATTTTGGCTTACAGTTCTAAGGAACACACTCCATCAGAGCAGGGACATCATGGGAACAGGAACACCAGGCAGCTGTCGCATTTCATCCGGTCAGGAAGCAGAGAGAGATGAGTGCTGCTGCTGGGTTCATTTCCTCCTGTGTATTGAAGCTGGCACCCAGGCTGCCGGGTGATGTTGTCCATACATGGAGTCTCTCCTTCATCAAACCTCTCTGGAAATGACCTCATGGACACTAGGACTGTGTTTCCAAGCTTATTTTAAATCTAGTCATGTACAAGGCAAAAATTAACTATCATTCACAGATAGACAGATAAATGATAGATAGATGGGTAGATAGATAGATAGATAGATAGATAGATAGATAGATAGATAGATAGATAGATAGATAGAAGGTGGATCCTCCTGGTAGTTGCAGACAAGCATAGAAAACCAGTATAAAACACTAGTTAGAAGATGAGAAATAGCAGGAAGAAAGAGGGCTGGTATTCTTCAGCTACTTGAACAGAGTAAGTTTTCTCAGAAGGCAGAGAACTTAGCACCACAATGAGAAGATATGAGATGCTTGAACAGGGAGTTCAAAAATCTCCACATTGACTAAACAAGCACTAAGCAGAACAGTGTGACCCGTGGAAAAAGACATGGAATTGTGTAAAATCCTACATAAACAAGAAACAGTCCCCTACACCTGGGGAAGGAGGTAGCTTGAAGCAGGAACGGGAGGCTGGGGCAAGAGCTGACCTGAGGCCAGGTGGGAAGACATCTAAGCTGAAGTACACCCGTGGCCACCTGGGCACATGAACATTTCAAGTAGCTATAGGTACCAATGCTTTTGCTATGCATGGTGTTCAGTAAATAATATTCAAGAATGAATGGATCTTTCTGCATACAGGTACATTTATCCCAGGAAACTCTGAGACTCTTAAGTGTTCTTAGTATTGTGAGTTATGGAAGAGTCGGTGTGTAGATAACACATGTGCTGCTCTCTTTTTTCCTGCAGTCCTTGTTTGTGGTTATTTACAGGCAGATTTCAACACCAGGTTAAAATCACTGCAATGACTGCTGTAAATACTCTCCGATCATCCTCTGGATATGGATATGTCAGTTACAAGAGAGAGGTACATTATACTCTATGATCACCTTTAGGAGATGTTGGTGAGAGTTACATGTGGTACAGACGTATGCAAGAAATCTCAGAGGTGGCAAAAGAAACAGGAGAGAGTCACACCTGTGTAGACAGCAGGGAGATCTTGTTTTCTGCACCATCACCCATCTATTTGCTATTTTAAATTCTTTTCATAGTTTTGGAGGAATAAGAGTTGGGTATTGGTTAAAAGAGCTAACAAAGTGTAGTTTAAATACAGGAGGGATGAATTGTTGCTGAAGTCTTGGCCACTGAATACGACTTTAGTAAACATGGAAGTTGAGTTGATGGATGAGGGGCCCTGAGATATCTATGGCCTCTTGGAGCATCAAGGCTCCTGCAAAGCCCGTGTCCACTAAGAATGGTAAGCAGTTGGTAATGGTCAACACTAAAAATGGACATCAAGTTGAGGCCCCAATAAATTCTTCTCACATGTCTCATACATGTGGCATCTCCCTGTGTTTGGAAGCCCTGGTAACAGGTGTATGTAGGTTATGGGAAGGAAAGGGAAAGAGATGTGTTACTATGGCAACATACTTCCCTCCATGTACAGCGATGTGAAAAGAAGAGGGAAGCAGAGTTCATTCTTCTTCCCTGTTAAGTGGGTGTTGAGAATCCTGGCACCTTAAACAGCCCGATGCTAAATCCAGTACTGGGGTGTCAACTGGCCTCAGGAGCAGAAAAGAAAGAGGCAGAGCAGAAGTGTAAGCTTTCTGGCCTCTGAGGAGAAACCGTGGCCATACATGCAAAGTAGCAACTTCTTCTTTTACTAAAAGAAGCCATTGTGCCCAAACTGAATTAGTCTCTAGGAAGTCTAGAGAAAAGATTATTCATAAGCTGCTAAACCTCAGAGAAAAAATTCTCGGTCCCCGTCTCTCTAAGGGCCTTTCCCTCTTAACTCCTGATGTCTCGCAGGTTAGAAACATCGCCTTTTCAGGTGCTGTCCCTGTCCATGTCCTTTGAAGCATCATGGGCAGTATGCAGATGTCTGCAGGCACCAGGAAGAGCCAAAAAAAAAAAGTGTAGATATCAGAAAATATGGCCAGAGGATGAAACAGATGGGAATTAGAAGAACCAGGACTGCAATGTGAGTTATATGCCTGCAATACTCTTTATCTTTTTGGAGCCAAGGCACAGGAAAGGCACGCAACAGAGGCCTCTCCCTTAAGCACTTCCTCCAGCCCTGGCCACGTGTCAGTGACTGCTACCTGCCTCAGGGTGTTCCTGAGCATTTTCTGGAACATTCCATAAGATACTATGGAAGCCTAGTTTACTTCCAGGCTTCTCATTTTATGCCTTCTCTCTTGGTTTGTGGCAATCTGCCACCCTGGTTCTCTTTGAGACTCCCTATTGGGGAATGTTGTTAAAAATCTTGACTTCCTTGTCTCCTCTGCATTGTGTTGTCTGGATGAGTCTTATTCATTCTATAATTGGTATTTTGTTGAGTTTTGGATTTTTTTGTGTATTCAAATCTTTTAGCAAATACATGATTGGTAGATATTTTCCCAGACTTAGTTTCCTTTTCTGATCATTTTCTGAAAGAATGTCCTTAAAATATATTTATTTTTACTTTATGTGTATTATGTTTGCCTGCCTGTGTATTACATGTATAGAAAGTTCCCAGAGGCCAGTAAAGGGGGCCCAATCCCCTGGAACTGGTACTACAGACACAGTTGTGAATCACTATTTGGGTGCTAGGAATCAAACATGGGTCCTCTGGACAAGTCATCAGTGTTCCTAACCATGGAGCTATCTCTCCAGCCTCCGGAAAGTGTCATCTGAAAGAAGAAAAGTGTTCTTTGATGGTATCTAATCCACTGTTGGTTTTCTTACACACCCTGCCATGGCGGCATAGTGAAGATAACCTAACTTGGCGTAAGACCCCAAGGTTTCCTCCTTCCTTCCAGGCCATGATGCAATGGAACAATGTTTTGCATTGGGGTCTGTGGTTTATTTCATGGTATTTCTTTATATTCCAGGAAGCTCACCCTTTTGCATATAGATGTCTGATTGTTGCACAGCCTTGTCTTGAACTGTGGCAACAGTACACGCTACACAGTCATTGTGTGGTTCCCACTGCCAGCAAGGATCAGGCCAGCCAGTCACAAGTGCAGCTCTCAGAGCCAGACTGCAAATATGGACAGCTGCAGTCAGCCAACAGACTGTGGAGTAAACAGTGTTGGTTCCACACAGGGACACTCTCCTGCACAGTGGCCAAGTTCTCCTCATGTTTAGGACACAATATCCATGTTGAGAAGCCTGTTGAAAAACTACCAAAGAGAGGCTGGGAGATAACTCAGTCTGTAAACTGCCTGCCTTACAAGCAGGAGCACCATAGTTTGATCCCTAGAACCCATGTCAAAACCATATGTGTGGTCCACACTTGCAGTCCTAGGCTGAGGGGGTAGAAAATGTAGATCCCTGGGCTTCACTGGTCAGCCCACCTAACCTGGTTGGTGAGAACCATACCAGAGAGAGACTTTGTCTCCAGAAAAGCACAGTGGATGATGTCCCAAAGAACACTTGAGGTTGTACTGTGGTTTCTACACAAATATCCTTACAAACAGGCAAGCACACATGCATATAAGCATACACTTGCATATGCATATACACATACACAGAGTGTGAAGGACAATTAACACTGAATACCAGAGAAGTTGCCACAGGGCATTCATCTCGTCAGGAGATAATTACAGGGGAAACACCTCCCTTGTTCAATTCACAATTCACGGCCCATACAGTTGCTAGGTGATGTTCCTACAGGTGACTTCTTTTTTTTTTTTTTTTTTTTTTTTTTTTTTGTTTGTTTGTTTTTCGAGACAGGGTTTCTCTGTGTAGCTTTGCGCCTTTCCTGGAACTCACTTGGTAGCCCAGGCTGGCCTCGAACTCACAAAGATCCGCCTGGCTCTGCCTCCCGAGTGCTGGGATTAAAGGCGTGCGCCACCACCGCCCGGCCCTACAGGTGACTTCTATGACATCACTCCTCTTTATTTTCTGATTTTCGAGATTATATCATTTCTTCCTCTCTTTCACTCCTTCTAACTCTCCACACTCCCATTGCTCTTTTCTTTATTAGAAGCCTTCAGCAGCCCTGTGCTCCAGCCCTAGAGGATGGCAGCCATGTCTGAACTTTCCACCATTCCCAGAAGATGGCGGGATCCCTAAGCCTCATCTCACTCTGTCCCTAGCAGTGGTCCTCCTGGCAGCCTCCCGTCTCTCTGATTGTCACACACCTGTTCACTGTTGCCATGGGAACATTTCCTCTGTGGCACTGAGAGTTCCTGCCACTGAGCACATGTTTGACAGTGAGTAGGGTCAGTGGGACCTCCCTCCAAGCTTGGCTTCCAGGCCCAGCACTGATGGAAGCCTGCATCGGCCTGGAGCTACTGCAGCGGCCGAACATCTGCCTGGAGTAAAGAGCTCTTGAGAGCTGGGTAATGAGTGTGTACACTGTGAGCCAATGTGTGTTTACTCCCACTCACCTGAATTTCATGGAGTGGCTTTAATTCCACACTGAATGTTGCCTTTATGAAGATGATTGCCTTTCAGCTGTGGGAAGTGCCTCCCTGCCTCCTTTCAGAGAGCACCTGGCTCCCTCTGCCTTCACAATGTCTCTGCCTTGCTGGGGAGCAGCCGAATGCCTGCACCCCTTGAGGATCAACGCCTGCTTTAAAACCCTCCATCAGAGGGTTATCCTGTTTATTTCCATCTGCTCCACTTCCCCCATGAAACAACTTTTTAATTAAACTTCAGCTCTGTCCCTAGATAATTTTAGTGTTTCCCACATTCCTGACCCTGTGTCTGGAGATTCTCTCAGACACAGAGAGGATGTCCTGGGTCTCCTCTTTCAAGCCCAGGTTTTTCTGTTTGGGCCTGGCTATGTTTACCCTGCTATGGCTCGGCTAGGGTTTGTCCCCACTTGAAGTCATGTTCAAGATTAATTCCTCACTGTGGCAGCGTGGAGTAGTGGGATCTCGTGGAAGGAATGGGTCATGGGACAGAGGCCTCCCTTATGCACAGACCAATGCATCCAGTGGCCTGGAACGAGGCCCCCTCCTCAAAGGGCTGGGATAATCCCCAGACTCGGGTTGTCAAAGCATTCTTTGGCATTCATTGGTTTTTCCCTGCCTTGACAAACTGCCTGACAGAAACAGCTTGAAGAAGAAGCTTTATTTTGGCTCACAGGTTCAGGAGCATCAGTCTGCGGTCTTCTGGCCCTGCACATTGGGCTGAATATAATGTTGGTGGGGGCATGTGGTAGAAGCAATTCTTCCCCTCACAGTCAACAGGAAGCAGGAAAACAGGGAAAGGCCAGTACTCAAGGCTGTCTCCTCCTTCCCTCTTTTATTCCATGGGGCCCACAGCCTGTAGGGAGGAACTACCTACATTCAGAGGGGATCTTCCTGCATTGTTCTTCCTCTCTGGAAACACTGCCTCAAATATAGCCATCTGTGATATACCAGGCTTCTATGTAATTCTAAATCCAGAAAAGTTCACAGTGAAGATTATGCATTGCCGTGGTCTTTTGAGATCTGCCTCTCATTCTGCCTTTCTCCCACCTCCTGCCATGATGCCTTCACTGGAAGCCAAGCAAATATTGGCACCATGAGCTCCTGAACCATGTGCCTCTTTCCTTTATGACTTACCAGTGTCCTGTTTTCTGTCATAGCCACAAAAGATGGACTGAGGTCCCCCTCCATGCTGCCTTCCTTTTTCAGCTTCGGCCTCATCATGGATCTGACCTGTAACCAGACCTGCTTTGTTCTTGAACTTGGCGTATAGTTAGGTTACCTACATTTCTGTAACTAGGGCAGAGCGAAGTGCATTGCAGTGTCTGTAACACAAAGCAGGACTGGGGAAACACTGAATACCAGCATCTGCCTTTCTGTCTGAGCTTGGGAGTGTCCTTTTCCCAGAACACCTGCTCATCAGGGACATTGCTGATGCATCCTTGAGCAAGCAATGAGTTTTCCCGGAGTGGGTAAGATAAAGTATTCCCAAATCCATCCATGCTCCACTTTTAGCTCTTGGAGATCATGAGGAAGGAGATGTAGGTGGTATCCACTGACCCAGTTCAGTCAGCTTTATCTATCGGCAAGGAGGGACAGTAATGAAGCCCTTTGACACATCAATATCCTTATGCCAAGATGCCCATTTGTTCTGAATAAGAATCAATATTGTTCAATTAATATAGATTATGTCATCACACAGTTAATTTAGGATGTCATTGCTTTGCAGTTCATATCCTGACCTGGTTGATCCTAATGATACTCACCTAGAGGACTCACCATTAGGAGAGAACAGAGCAAGTTCCAGAATTGCCCACCTCCTGGGAGACCTAGGATGTCATCCCAATAGCACAGCAGGCCCTGCAATGGTTCCCCTCCCTTCAGGAAGCTGCCAGGATTCACACCCACTGATGACATCACTGGCACCCTGGGCTGAGAGCAAATCCATGTTGAGGGTTGCCTGGAATTGGTTCTCACACTAGGGGCTTGATGAGTCAGACATCTGTACCCCGTACATGCTTAGGCGCATAAGCATCCTGGCGTACAAGTCTCACAATAAAGGTGGGCTTTTATGTGTATATTACACTGCTTCCCTTGTGAAGCTATTTTTTTTTCCTGGCACACAGGCGGGGTTGATTTACTGGTCTGGTCACACTTGCACACACTTGTACACACTTGCTCTCTCTCTCTCTCTCTCTCTCTCCCTCTCTCTCTCTCTCTCTCTCTCTCTCTCTCTCTCTCTCTCACACACACACACACACACACACACCACACAGAAAGAGAGACAGAGAAACAGAAATAGAGACAGAGAAACAGAGAAAAGACAAATGGCCCCTCTGTGTCATTTTTACTTCTAATATTTTTAAAGATGTATTTTATTATTTATCTACGTATTTGTGTAGTGTGTGTGTATGTTTGTGTGGTGTGTGGGGGGGTGTCTATATGTCTATGTGTCTGTATATGCATGTGAGTGCAGATACCCACAGAGGCCAGAAGAGGGCATCAGAACCCCTGGAGCTGAAGTTCTAGGCAATTGTGAGCTGAGCTGCCTAAATATGAGTACTGGGAACTGAACTCCTGTGCTCTGAAAGCTAACAGCAAGTGGGCAAGAGCTGGCTTGATGTTATGAGTGCCCACCGCCATTGCAGAGGAACCCATGTTACACAAATGCAATAGCATGTGGCGTCAGAGGACCTCCACGTTCTCCTTCCTTACATGACTAGGCTTTCAGTCTCCAGCTCAGAGTGAGGACTGGAATGGATAAGGGCCTGAGGGGGTGGGCTAATGACCTGGCCATTTATTTTATGTTCCTGTCGTTTAGAATCCTAAGCCCCTTTCCTTGTTGTTGTTGTTTCTGGTATGTCAGCCCTTGAAGCAAGCCTCAGTTTCCAGTAGCCATTTTGGGGGTCCTCACAAATCCTCTGGTATATATCTCTCACTTGGGCCATCAGTGTGCCAGGAAATGTCTCCATTCTGAGTTTATTTTAGTATCTAGAAAATGTTAAGTTGCCAAATGTTTGCTGCTCTAGGCAGGTAACTCTGTGAACAGGACAGTGTTGTGGAGAGAGAGAACTTTCCACCCTCCCGCTAAGGGTTCCGGTCATGCAGTAACCACAGAACCTATTTCCATTTGAAACAATACCCTTTGACTCTCCCTCCGCCTAGCTAATGACATCTTTTCCAGAGGAACAAAGAAAGCCTAGTTTTTGGCCCAGCATTTCTGGCATATTTCCAACAGACTTCACCCTCAGCCATCAAAAGATAAATGGCCGCTATGGTTTAGGGTGGTGGGGAGATTGGCTTTCTACAGTGCAGTTTCCCAGACAGTGGGGGTGGAGGTCAGGTCACTTACTTGTCTGGTCTCTGCTGTGACAGGATTCCTGACATGGCAGCTGGAGAAAGGGAAGTCTACTCTGCTCACCGTTTGAGGGTGCAGTCCATCATGGTGGACAGGCATGGCAGCAGGGGCCTGAGGTGGCATCTACCGTCAGAGAGAGGAGAGAAATGGTGGCATCCACCGTCACAGAGAGGAGAGAAATGGAGCTCATCTCACTTGTGCCTATTGATTAGTCTGGGTCCCTAGGTCATGAAATGGTGCTACCCATTAAAGTGGGTCTTTCTACTTCACTTTACCTAAGCCAGTGGATCCCCCACAGACACGCTGGAAGTATCATCTCGGGAGAATCTCTCACAGGTCTGCGGTCTCATCTAAGCTCATCTAGCCACATCTAGATGGGGCCAGTTCGGTCCCATTGGTTGCTGTTTCCTTGGTTCCCTGGGCCCTTCTACAGTCCCAACATCCTTGCTAGGGGGCAGGTCATACTTTTTTTAAGGTTTATTGTATTTTTGATTGTGTGTATAATGATTAGGTATATTTGATTGTGTGTTGTTTGTATGTGGGTGTTTGTACGTGTGTGGACATACGTATTTGATGTGTTTTGTTTGTATGTGGGTGTTTGTACGTGTGTGTACATACATATTTGATGATGTGTTTTGTTTGTATGTGAGTATGTACACAGAGCGTAGTGCCCAGGAGGCTAGAACCAGGCATCAGATCCCCTAAAGCTGAAGTTAGAGGAAGTTGAGAGCCACCCACCTGGGTGCTAGAATCAAAGTCAGGTCTTCTGCCAGTGAAGTGTGTGTCCTTAAGGCTGAGCCATCGCTCAGCCCCTGGGACATGTTTTTTAGTATATGTCCCCTGGTGTCTTTCCACATGCTGAGCTTCCTTAGGCCAGCCAACAGGGCTAATTTTCTTTTTCTGTCCCCACTTTACACAGAGCTGTGCTATCAGGGCTTTCCTCTGTTCCCAGCTAACATGCAGGAGCAGGTGCCAACACACAGTGTGTACACACACAGGCACACCAGCACCTTGCTTTCTCCTGCTGTCAGGAATGTCAGAAAGGTCAGAAACAGGTGGGTTCAAGTTCTGGCTTAGCCAATTACTAGGGGTAGGTGACATTAATTAACATCACCAAAATTAAGATCCATCCCCTCACTTGGCAATGTGAGTGACAATAATGATTGTATTCATTATTTTTTATTTTTTATTTTTATTTTTTTGAGCATCAAGTATGGGGACAAACTGAGTTCATCAAGCCAGCGTATACCTGAATACTAATTTCCCAGCTAGCATTTGGGCATGTGTTACTTGTGTTGATACTAAGGTCACACAAATAACATCAGACTGTGTTATGGACAGATGACGATCACTGTCTTCAGTTCAGACTCCTTTGTTGGGACCAACAGTTTCCTTGGTCTGAGTTTCCATGTCTTCTCACCGTCAGCAGAGGGACAGCCAGTGCTAGAGCTGAATGAAGGCAGAGGTCTTGGCCTCGTGACCACAGGTCTTTCTTGAGCCCCTGGACTCCTTGCAGAAGGCCGCCAGAGCTTGTGGGCCTGGCTCAGCACACTTGTCACGTGAGCATTGTGTCTTCTGAGTGTGTAGGCAAAGGCCACCAGATGTTCATGGCCCCGGTCTCTTCTCTGTGCTAAACCCCAGGAAAGGAGCCCTGGGAAGACACTCATTTCCCCTGCTGATCTTGTTTCTGTCCAACCACACAGCTTTGCTTTCTCTCATGTGCTCTGACCTGCCTGATCCTCTTCAGGACCCTGCCATGAGGGAAGTGATGTATGGGGCTGATGAGTCAGCATCTCATTATCATGGTCTGACCTGGAGTGGCCTGGGAACTGTCACCACTCTGTCTTCTACTTTGTGGGTAAGAAGATTCCAGAAACTTGACTGTAGGTTGCCTTGAGTAGTCCAGATAGGCATTACACTTGCACCAAGCTGCTTCCTGCTGGGGGAATGTGAGAAGGAAAAGTGGGGTTATGTGTTCCTTCTCTCCACAGCTTTGAGAGGTCACTCAGGATCTGGGCTCACTGTCCATTGTATAACATGAAAGGCATCACTTCACCTTTACCAAAGGGATCCAGAGGAGGATTAAAGATTCAGTGATTCACAAGGGCTTGTATATCATAGTTCAGGTTAGGTTGGAACTCACTGTATAAACTGTGCTGGCTGCAGACTTACAGCAATTCTCCTGCCTCAGACTCCTGTTGGTTACAATTACAGGTGTAAACCAAGCCAGGCAACCATTGGCTTCTAATATCCAGAGTGACTTGTCATCTTTAGCCCACCCCTCCATGTGTCAGCAAATGGGAAACCCCAAGGAGGCTCCTGGGAAGGTTCCACAGGGACATGTCAGCCCAGCTGTCCAGGAGCAGGTGAAATTCCCACGTGGCAAGTCATTGTGGGAATGCATGGGCAGCTAGCTTCCTCTGTGTTGTTATTTATTCTGCAGGGGAGGGTGTGCTTTGATGGAAACAGCAGGCAGTCCAGGTGGCTAGCCCACTCCAGCAGTCTTCGAGGTGTGTTTAGACCGTGTCTAAAAGAACAGTGCACACCTTCATCCTCCGATCTACCCGCATGCATTGAGAGCCACTGCTTCAGCCCCACTGAGAAGACAGCGTGATGCTCTGTACCACTCCACTCTGTGTATGCCACCGAATTTGAAGATGGCTCTGCTAGGTGCTCACTTCAATCTGTGCAGTTTTATCAACACCTTTACAATCATGCAGCCCCTGACCCTTCATCAACCACCTCAGACATTATTTTCCTGTGATGGTTTATATCTTCTTTTGTTTTACATTTTTATGTGCTCTCTACTCTATTTTGGTCACCATCACCCCTCATCTCCCTCATTTCTCCCTCCCCTTCCTGCTGATCCCATCCTCTTTCTAACTAGGTCCTGATCTACTTTCATGCTTCCTTTGTGTGGGGCTCAATGAGTTCCATTAGGGCTGTTCACAGGAGCATGGGTAAGGATTTACAGGATCATGGGCACCTTATCCATGGATACACCAATGAAGAAAATGTTTCTTCCTCCCCCAATAACCATTAACTAAATATAAATCTTCAGGAAGGAGCAGGGTGGGGGGAGGCTTGTGACCCCCTCCTTGCTCTGTGGCACAAAGTTGACAGGCCCAGTCTTATGCAGGTTTTACAGCTACAAAGAGCTCCAGAGTTACGGCCACATTATGCAAAGGCGGGCAGATCTCTGTGAGTTTGAAGAAGAGATGGGAGAGTGCTGGGATCAAAGGCATGCACCACCACTGCCCAGCATGATGTCTTTTTTTTTTTTTTCCAGTCAGCTCCAAAAGGACTCTTTGTCACCTATCCTTCCTGCAATGGGAAAGATGGTGCCTACTCATGAGTCCTCTACTCCTGCTCCAGGCCAGCTCAGCACAGGGTGACACATCCCTTTCAGGCTTCAGTGAGTCCTGTTTGTTTACACATATTTGAGTCTAAGGACTCACGTGTCTCTGGCTTTTCTCTGACAGACTCCTAGTTCACCCACAGCTGGACATCCCGTCTCTTCTCAACCGCTCTTCTTCATTCTCCAGGTAGACTCCGCTTACAGGAACTGAAACAGCTGGTTTCTCTGACTCTTTTCCATCGGCATGTCAGTACCCACAGCCTTCTCTCCGCCCTCATTCTCCAAGCTCTGCCATGCCCTTTCCTGCATACACAGCCACCTTCCTTGGTCCCTCACCCTTTACTTCCCCTTGTCTGGGATACAAAGTGGCACAGGGGGATTGTGTGCCAGAGAAGACAAGAACAGGAAGAGGGTGGCACCTTGCTGCCCAGAATCTTTAAAGCTTACACATTGTTTGTCCTGATGTACATAGACTGATGTGTCTGAGTTCCTGGCTCCTTTAGAGATTCCTGTCTCTGACCTCACCTGTTGCTCCGTGGTCTCACCTGTCTAACCCAACAATATGGCATGCTGCATGGGTAGCCATTTCCGCTCTAACCTCTTCTCAGCATCTCGGGAAATTGTTGAAAAGCCCTAGGAAAACAATGCATGTGACTAGAGGCTGCACTTCAGAGTAGTGGAAACATTCTGGGAGAGGCAGAAGTGGGTTCCTCACAAGGCAAATAACTGGACCAAACGAAATGAAAGTGCTCACTTTAACATGGGTGCCACTACGCTGTCTGAGCTTCACATCCATCATTGTACGTGTATATGTGTGTGTGTGTGTGTGTGTGTGTGTGTGTGTGTGTGTGTGTGTGACAGTGTGTATAGACACGAATTTGCAGGTGTGAGTGCATGTGCATGCAGAGGCCAGAGAGAGATATTAAGTGTCTTTGTCTGTCACTCTCTACCTTATTTTTTTTGACACAAGATCTCTCACCTGAATTTTAATAATTCATTGAGACTTGCTGTCCAGAGAACAGCAGGGATCTTCCTGTCTGCCTCACCTCCATCACTGGGATTACAGGTGCATACTCCACACCAATTTTGCTTTTAATGTGGGTACTGAGAATCTGAACTCAGATCCTCATGCTTATGTGGCAGGCATGTTACTGAAACATATCTTTACCCCCCCACACACACACACACTTAGTCATCTACTTGATAACGCTTCAGAGATAAAGTTCCCAAACTTCTCTCAGATAATTCCTGGATACTACAACCACAGCCTACACAAACCATGGAGGAAAAACAAAGTGCACAAAAGTGTCCCTGTTCCCGGGACCAGCTCCATGGTCAGGTCCATGACAGAAACTCCGTGTGCTCAGATTATGAAAATCTATAAGAGAAATACCAAGACAGATGTGAAGCGTGTCATTGGCAAAGCCCGGGATCACACCCACGGAACATGTGCACCCAAGTTCCCACAGACAGGCCGGCTATTTAAAGTCCAGCTCTCAGAATTGGCAAGTTAATCAGGAAGACCACACGGACTCAGCCGTGTGCACTTTCTGACATTTTGGGTTCACAGCTGCTGTCTTCTTTGTTTCCGGGGAGTAAAGGCTGAAATACTTGAAATCTGTACATGTTACTTTTAGATTTCATTGAGTGTATTTGTCACTTTATGTGATACAGGAAAAAAAAAAAACACTGAATATCCAGCTTTCAAATGTTTTGTTGAGTGTCGTCTGCTCAGTTCCTCATTGCCTTGCCCAGATAAAACTGTTCATTAACAGTCACCTGAGAGAGCAGGACTTTGGACTTTTTAGGGCTGTATTGTTACTTTTATTTTCCAAAGAGTAGACCCCCGCAAACTCATTTGAAGTAAAGCAGTTACAGTTGGAGAACTGTCATTCAAATATGAACATGGATTTTTGTTTTTTAAATTTGTATTTGTGTGTGTGTGTGTGTGTGTGTGTGTGTGTGCGTGCGCGCACATGCCCTTAGAAGCCATAGAGAACATTGGTTGACCTGGAGCTGTAGTTGACAAGCAGTGTTTTTAGCTGAACAATGCCAGTGCTTGGAACTGAACACTGGTCCCCTGGCAGGCAGGGCATCCTAACCACTGAGCCATCTCCCCAGCTCCACATATTGATTTTTAAATGAGCCTCTATTAAGCTCTACAGAGTTAGACCCAGAATAGACCTTCAAATGTATCCTCTTATTTTAACATTGAAGAGACAGAATCTGATCATCTGTTATGTATAGGAATTTGAAGGGGAAAACTTCTCTTTTAACATTCCATCTATTTCTGAGAAGAGTTTCTTCTAGTCTTTTACATGTACAAGTCATCTTTATTTCTTGTTCCTGTGGTGTGACTTGGTTAATGCTTTTTCATTCATTTCAGAAAGAAAGGCAGAAGTGTTGTGGGATGTCTTTCTGTATGCTGTGAATATGTGTTGCTCCCCTTGACTAATAAATAAGGCTGTTTTGGCCTATGGCAAGGCAGCTTAGAGGCAGGTGGGAAATCCAAGGGGAGAGACAGGAAGAGAAAAGCAGAATGGGGGAGATGCCAGGCAGTCGCCCAAGGAGCAAGATGCCAGAAGACAGCTAAAGCTACGGAACATGTGGCAAAACATAGATTAATGGAAATGGGTTAATTTAAGACATAAGAGCTAGCTAGCGAGAAGCCTGAGCCAGTACGCCATATAGTTTGTAAGTAATATAAGCCTCTTGTGCGTTTACTTGTCCAAGCAGCTGCAGGATGGCTGGGTCACAGGAAAACTTCTGGCTCACAGAAGCATGGGCCTCATAAATGTTTGCTAACATGCCTCAATTTCTAGCAGTCCTATGGGGAGAGAAGACTCACTAGTCCTTTTGGCCCCATCATAACTACCACGAACATTCCCACAGGAATCTTCATGACATGTGCAGGGATGTAGAAATGAAAGCTTCCAAAATTAATCTTAGGTGAGGGTTGTCTAGAGAAAATGAAGTATCTCCCTGGCCAGGTATAGAGCTGACCTCTGCTCAAGATGGCTGCCCCCCTTTCCCATACATGAATTCCCTCTAGGATGTGAAGAGGACCTTGTGACATTTAGAGAGCAGGGCTGATTCAGCCCACCCAGAAGAGCCTTGTGTTGTTCATCACCGCTCCAGTCATTCCCAGCTCTGTCCAGGACAATAAATATTAAGCAAGTGCTAGGTACTTACCTAATTTGCAGAATTGATCAGACATCTCAAAAGCCTGATTCCCCAACAAAAGAAAATGGAGTGCACTGTGCAAAGGTTAAGCGCACGGTTTCATTGGCAATTGTGCCTCAGGAGCCTATTGTGAAGCGATCACTGTTTGAGGGGATGCTTCAGATGGCACAGTCAGGGAAATACCTTTTCATTTTTGACCATTAAAAGCCAAATCTCAGAAATGAAGCAAAGAAATGGGGCGGCCTCTGTCTCAGCAGCATGCCATCTCCCCCCTCCTACACACTACCTCCAGCTCAGAATTTAGAACATATTAAAAATGCAGAGTTTAAAGATTCCTTCCTTACCTAAATAATTCATCCGAACCTAGCAGACTGTTAAATATCAGAGAGACCAAGTACACACAGCATCAGGATATTTTGGGTATTTACCACTTAAGACTAAGGACATGGCAACCTAACGGAGTCTAATAAAATTAATTTGGGCTGAGGAAGAGCATTTTTACAGCAATCGTTTTTGACAAAGGCATTTAAGGAAGTACCTGGCAGGAAGTGAAGATTGTCAGATTTCCCGTGATGGATGGCAAGTAAATGAAATGCTCTGCCATTTGTTCCAGGCAGGACTTGGAGCGGGCAGGGTGTCTTGGAGGTCATGAGGTCGGAGATGTATGTTGTCCCCAGAGAGAATGGTTAGGTTGCAGAGGCATGCACTCTGCTTCAGGCAAAAGCTTCCCTGTTCCTGAGGGGTGTTTGACACATTGGAGTGTCCACTGGGTCCTAGGCTTCTGTCTCAGTTTTCTTTCCAGTTGGCTGTGACAGAAGACCTGACAAAGATGGTGTGGGGAGGAAGGGTTTCCTTGGTTACAGTTCATCATCGAGGGGAAATTGAAGCAGCTAGTCACATCCACAGACAAGGACAGGGAGCGAATACATTCGTGCTTACTTAGTGCTCAGCCTAATTTTTCCTTTCTGTATGTATACTCTAGGGCCCCATCATAGGGAATGGTGCCAACGTGGGAGGGTCTTTCTGCCTCAGTCAATGCAATCAAGACAATCCCCCACAGACCTGCCCACAAGCCAAGCTGATCTAGGCAATCTGTCAATAAGATCCCTGTCTCAGATGACTTTACGTTGTATGAAAATGACAGAACTAGCCATCACAGCCACCTAGACCATGGCCCCCCTTCTTTCTCCATCTGGATGCTGCTTTACAAAAGTTCTCCAAAACGTCCATTCTAAGGCCATTTTGATATGGAAACCTCCACCTTGTGGCTGTGTCTCCCTGTGGCTTTCTTTCTATCTCATTATGCTCTGAGCTTCACAGGCAGATAAGGATTTCTGGAAGAAGATTAAACACCTTCAGTGGACATGTAACTCTGTGGAGAGCATCAGTCCTGCATGTTCCAGGCCCTCAGTTTGGTCCCCCAAACTGCTGAAATTCCCAGGCATTTGGGAGCAAGTTGAAGTTGAGGAAGAAAGGCCTTCTTCAGAGTAGATAGGGAAGGACACGGTGAGCTAAGTGGGGCTTTCTTTCCACCCCCCCCCCATAAAACACTCTCTTAAGTATGGAGAAGCCTCATTGAAAACCACCAGGGATTACAATATTCTTACCCTGCAGTGAGTTCAGAAAGGGCTCTGTGCTTCCTGACTTCTGTAGCACATGGCTTGATCAGGATTCCAAAAGTAAAGCAGACATCATTGTCACAATCATGGCTGCCTTTCTGTCCAGAATGGAAATACCAGGATGGTATTACTCAATCTCCCAAAGGAGGAGTGAGACACTCAAATGCCATTGACACCTTGCCAAAGGAGGAGTGAGACACTCAAATGCCATTGACACCTAGTTAACAAGGGAAAACACTAGCAGATGTCCATCAAATCCCACATCAAATCCCAGTGGGCACTTCACTAATGCACAGGACTTCTGAGAGGAGAGTTCTATTACTTATACAGTGTCCTGCCTGCACATTTCACTGCAGGCCAGAAGAGGGCACAGAAGAGGGCACCAGATATCATTACATATGATTTTGAGCAACCATGTGGTTGCTGGGAATTGAACTCAGGACCTCTGGAAGAACAGCTTATGCTCCTAACCTCTGAGCCATCCCTCCAGCCCAGGAAGGCCATTCTAAATATGGGCTGTAGGATGCTGCCTGGAACATTCCTCCTGATTTTAAAACACACACACACACACACACACACACACACACACACACACACACACACACACGAGAGAGAGAGAGAGAGAGAGAGAGAGAGAGAGAGAGAGAGAGAGAGAGAGAGGACATCTATCTCAATTGATGGCATTTCTGTTGATCATCCTAATGGATTAACTAAATGATAGCCAGAGGCAGAGATTATTGGAAGAAATGGAGTGATGGGAAATTGGTTCTGCAAAAGAGCAGTCCTTAGGACTGCCTCCTTGCCCCTGCCAGGGGAGGACATATGTGGACCCTTTAAACTTATTGTCCTTCTGGGCTTTCAGAAACCGACTCTGTCACCTGAGACATGCCCTGTAGGTGTCACCATTGATAGCGTGTCCTAAAGAGCATCAAAGTTCTTCCCAAGCAAACCTGTTTCTTCACCAGCCTGTCATGGTTCCCAGCATTCTCCCATGTGACCCTAGGCTAAAGCAGGGCTTAGATGTGGATTCAGGCTGAAGAAGTGGATATGGATTTCACTTTGTCATAACCAGGTGATTCACAGGACAGTACAACATTGTGATAGCCTGCCTCACACCCCCTGTTGAAGGGTTTCATGGCCAAACACACTTCCAGCATGAAAAGCAGAGCCTGGAATGCTAAACCATGCAGGGTAGTGGGACAATTTCATTATAGAAGCCCCAGTGATTATCTGGCAAGACAGCAAAATCCAGATCACCTCCAGTTCCTGCACTATCCCAAGGGATTGAGCAGAGGTGTTTGGGGGAGGGGAGGGGAGAAAGAGCCTAGATTTTGGTGGGTGTGGATGGGTTCTTAGCTGCAAAATGCAGAAAGCCATTCTAAAAATTGATCAAATTGTCTACAATCGGATCAAAGACCATTGATATGCCCATTGTGCAAATTGTGTGATTG
Organism: Peromyscus leucopus; assembly: GCF_004664715.2. Classification (NCBI taxonomy): domain Eukaryota; kingdom Metazoa; phylum Chordata; class Mammalia; order Rodentia; family Cricetidae; genus Peromyscus; species Peromyscus leucopus. Next base: position 63,884,583 of record NC_051065.1, read on the forward strand.
CAAATCATCAGGAGTCAGGGGGTCTGCCCACACCTGCACTAATACTGTCCAATTTGAACCTAAAACAACCTTTCATGAAAAGTATGTTCTCATGTTATAAATAAGGAAATTGGCCCAGAGTGCCTCATAGCTAGAAAATTTCAGGCTTGGAGGCCCATCTATTGCTCATACCTGGAACTGTCTATATTCAAACAAGTTCTCTCCATTGACACAAGCTTGTGAGCAATGGAGACACAGAAGTATGGTTGTCCCAAGATGTGCCAGTCGGCACCTCTTCTAGTTGATGTAGGTTGTCTTGGGAAATCAGAATCTCAGAGAAATCCTGCTCCTCCTGCCTCTTGGAACAGAGTCTGTCTTGACAGCTACTGGAATGGGTTTGGCAGCATACAGCCCCATGGCCAGAGTAGGATGGTTGAGAGTGGAGCTATGGCAGCAGACAGGTCCTACTTCTGCTCTTTACAATCTAACAGTTGGCGTGTGCTTTTGCTGACTTCTCCAGTGCCTGGGCTCTTTTAGACTCTGAGACAGATTGTGCCAGAAACCAAACGCATTCTATTTTCTCCTTCTAAGCAAAAGTGGGGACTGGCCTGTGGGACCCACTAGTCAGTGGCCATGACTGTCTCTGCTCTCCATGGCACTCCAGACTGCCAAAAGGTTCTTCCTCCCAAGGTCCACTCCGGGGGTGAGGCCAACCTACCCTGAGGCCATTTCTGCAAATGCAAAACTTGTCCTTATTTAAAAATGACATGAAAATACTCTCTGAGCCTCTGTGGTGAGCTTGGCACACCTCACCCAGACACAAGAAGTATCTGGGGCAGGTGTACAAGCAAAGCACACAGGCTAGGAAACTTGCCTGTGTCACAGTGGCCTTGAAAATGGTGGACATCTAAGTATGAAATCACCCATCCTTGAGCAACCCCCTTTTCTCTGTGGAGGGAACTTCAACTGAATAGAGCTGTAATGAGCCTTAGAGTATTCTCACGGCCGCAAGCTCTGGAAGACACCAATTTTCCAATTTTAGGGCTGTTTCCTTGGCATTTTCATTTCTCATATTTTTCTACTTCTTATGCCTCTGTAGAAATGTCAGACACATTGCCTATATCATTGCAGCGTTCCCCGGGAAAAATAAAGACATCTGGCCTCTAGGAGCTGAGAGGGGACAATGGAAAATAAATGAGAGTCTAGGACACACAAACCCAGGGCTCCGTTTGCGTGAAATGGCTGTTGTGAGAATGCTAACTTGCCCAATTCTGCCTCCATCATCAAAACACTGTCAGCAGAGAGCAGGTGACTGCAGTGCCTCAGGAGCCCTTCATCCTAAATCAGAGATGATGCCACAGGACGAAGCTCGGACAGCAAGGAGCCATAGAACTAACAGAGTGTGAGACCTAGAATGTCAATTAAAAACTTACATGGTCAGGATAGGAACAAATGTTCTATTTACTTAATTACAGAAGAGATTAATTACTGAGGACCTACTATGTAGTCATACATAGGTAAGAAAAATCCTTGTCTTGAAAATCTTGTCCAACTGGCAGAGGACTCATGAGAGCTGGTATTCATGCAAGATGGCAAGTACCACAGCAAGCAGACCAATGAAGGAAAGCGCAAAGGTGGAGGGAGGATGAGCCAAGAGCATGGTGTTGGGGACCTTGAGCAGAAGACATCCCTGAGCTAATGTCCAAAGAACAGCTCAGCCCACAGGACTCACAAGGAGACTCAAGAAGTCACTCTACAAAGCTCACATTGAGCAAAGCATGAAAGCAGGCCGTGTGTGAGCAACCAGGCCAAGGCCTGACTCTGTGCACAACTCTGAGTGAGAAGAGGGGGGCTGGTCAGACATCAAGACAGATCCTGGTGGTGACAAATGTGACATGGCCCGGTGTTCAAGCTTTCCCAAACTCCTCTTAGCTCTATTTCTATTTGTGAAGCTAGACAGTAAGGGGGCGTGTTTCCGGCCCTCTCACCAAGAAACAGCCTGCTAGAGCTGAAGTTAGACATTGTGTCCATTTCCACAGCTGGGTATACCATACGTTGATTTAGAAATTAGGATTTAAATACCCCACCCCACTGGTATGAACCCCACCCCAATCTGACAGACTTCCCCAAAACACTAGTCTCCTTGGACTAATGTCCTGACTGTTAATACAAGGTGAGAAGGGAAGGGGCAGGGGGCAGAAGCTCCTCAGGAAGGCAGCACTTTTCCAGCCAGTGGACTATAACTCCAATCAGAAGCATGATCTTCCCCCCTTCCCATAGAAACATGGGGAGAATGAGCCATGGGGTGACTTTTGATGGTTACTGCCGCCTTCTTCTTTCTCTGACAATTGAGTCGAGTCTGTAAGTGGTGTGTCTCAGCAAACAGGAGGCCTCTGAAGACAAGTGACTAGAAACACTTGAAGCTCGGCAGCTCGACAGCTCAGCAGCTAATGAAGAGCACAATTGCTGCTGATTTGAAATGATGACAGGGTCCTCAGCTATTGCCAGTGCCCTTAGCACATTTTGAACCTGTTTAGGTGAAAAATTATGGGAACTTTAAGACCCATGGCTTTCTGGAAATTGTAGCCATCCAGTGTATCCATACAAGTATTAAGGCAGCATCTATTTCACACCAGAGTATTGGAAGGGAGAACCTAGGTGTGTGTTGTGGATGTGGGAATTCAAACAGCATCCATATGCCCATGGGTTCCCTGACATCTGAGGAGTCTTCTGTGAGTGCTAACCCACCTTGCTTCTCACCAAGAAAGAAGGATGGGATGGGATGAACAAATGGTGTGTGGAAAAGAGTCAGATCTACATTCAAACACTCTGGGCCAGCTTCTGATTACTACATTCCTGCATTCCACATACTATATAAACTCTAATTGTATATCTAAAGGAGGGATGGAGGTATGCATGCTCCGGGACTGTGGTCTGTCTCAGTGAACTAGTCCTAGTTTGCTGGGTAGGTTTGTTTCTGTTTGTTTGTTTTTTGTTTTATTTGTTTATTTATTTATTTATTTATTTATTTATTTATCTATTATCAGCTTGATACAGTATAAATTCTTATCCTAATAGTGAAATGTTTCATTGAGGCTTGCCCAGTAATTGAGTAAAACCAAAACTTATTATAAGCCACAGTCATCCTAGGGTCCCCCCTGCTATGTAGCCTCCCTGGTTCTGTGGGTTGCAGTCTGATTGTTCTTTGCTTTATATATAGTATCCACTTATGAATGAGTACATACCATGTTTGTCCTTCTGGATTTGGGTTACCTCACTCAGGATGATATTTTCTAGTTCCATCCATTTGCCTGCAAATGTCATGATGTCATTGTTTTTCTCTGCTGAGTAGTATTCCACTGTGAATATGTACCACATTTTCTTAATCCATTCTTCAGTTGATGGGCATTTAGATTGTTTCCAGGTTCTGGCTATTACAAATAGTGCTGCTATGAACATAGGTGTACATGTATCTTTGTAGTATGATTGAGCATTCCTTGGGTATATGCCCAAGAGTGAAAGGATATCCCATGCTCATGGGTAGGTAGGATTAACATAGTAAAAATGGCAATCTTACCAAAAGCAATCTACAGATTCAATACAGTCCCCATCAAAATACCAACACAGTTCTTCACAGACTTGGAAAGAAAAATACTCAACTTCATATGAAAAAACAAAAGACCCAGGATAGCTAAAAGAATCTTGTATAATAAAGCAACCTCTAGAGATATCACCATCCCTGACCTCAAGCTCTACTACAGAGCTATAGTAGTAAAAACAGCTTGGTACTGGCATAAAAACCGACATACAGACCAATGGAATTGAATTGAAGACCCTGACATTAATCCACGCACATATGAATACCTGATTTTTGACAAAAAATCCAAAACTATACCATGGAAAAAAGAAAGTATCTTCAACAAATGTTTGTTTTTTTCTAAATCAGCTTGGCACAGTTAGGTTTATCTAGAAAGAGGGAATCTCAATAGAGAGAATGCCTCCATCGAATTGGCCAGAAGGCATGCCTGGGAGACATTTTCTTGATTGGTGATAATGTAGGAGGTCCCAGCACACCATATGTGGTACCACCCCTTGGCAGGTGGTCCTGGTCAGTGTTTATTACAGCATCAGAAACCAAATTAGGACATTTGGTGTACAGAAACAGTTTAATACAGGTCTATCTTCCTGGGTCCTTGGACTTGAAAGGAGTCATCAATATCAGGACATTGGACCAAGGTTCACTTGGGAAGCTCAGTAGCATGTGAATGGTTATAAAGGTGAGTGACACAGGACAAACTGATGGTGAAAGCCTTCTACTAGTCATCAAGGTCAGGGCTGCAGAAGATGACTTGGCCTTAATAACAGCAAGAGACACCAGTCTTCCTCACTTACATCATAGTCTTGCTGCTCAAAGGAGGTTCTATGAATTGTGTCCCAACATCCCTGAAAAGTCTTTGAAGGCACAGCTTGCCTCCCTCCAGGCTCAGATGAGATCTCCAGACCTTCAGTTTGCACCTTGTAAAGGTGTCCTGACCTGTATCCTTGCCTATCTCTGGGTCACTGGCTTCCCTGGCTAAGTCATCTACCCAGCCTAATGAGGTAGGAGAAAGCCATTGTAGTCAGTTTGCTGAGCATGAAGCTAACATTTTTAACTGTCAAAAAAAAATGACATCCGTTCTCTCCTTTTCAGTGGGGTAACCAAGGAGGCAGTCCTGGGTCCAGTCAAAAGTTGCATTTCCTGGTCCTCCTGGTGCCTTGCTCTGACTGTAACTTCAGTTTGAGGCTTTGTAAGGACAAGGCCCAGGTAGTTTCTTTCTGAGTGTCTGAGAAACAGCAGAAGCCTGAGCATCCTGACACCAGTGGAAGCCAGGAAACCTCCAGCCAACTCAGAGGATCCAAACACAGAAGTGGAAGCTCTGGAAAAGGGACAAGGAGGCCTCTTGGAATGTGTCCTGTGATGTGCCCTCTCTACCCACATCTTTCTGTGTATCCTTGGCTCCCTTCTGAAAAAGCAATGGACAGACATGTATTTAAGAATCCACAACCAATGCTGTTACCATGTGAAATGATATGTCTAGTTGAGGAAGGTCTAGAGTAATATTGCCCACTCTTGGCCAGGGGACTAGGCAGGACAGTGGAGGCTTATAGTTCCCATCTGGGATGGCTAAAAGAGAGGAGTCTGCAATGTGCTTACAAATGTTGGCTGAGCTTCTCTTTAAGAGAAGTGTTGGGAGAGCATGGGTTCAGTCATTGAGCTACAAGGCAGCAGGTAGCATGGAGGAGATGGCACCACATTCAGCCACAGCACTGAGGCCCCAGAGAGAATGTATTATCCTTGGACAGGAGAAGCTGTGCTAGACATAGTTGCATCTTAGGATAAAGCGGACTTTATAGCATCATCATCATCATTGGAAGCAAGTTTTTGTGATGTTGTGGCCTACAAATTACAGAGGTCCCCTGAGTATTAGGCTAGACTGACACTTTATCTGATGATGTACCCATATACCTATGGAGGAAAGCAGGAAAAGGGCCACAGAGCAGCTGTGAGGTGTGAGGCTTCTACTGGAAACTGGACCTCCGAACTTCAGTCATTTCACTCCCCACGTCCATGAGTGAAAAAACAAAAGTGTTCAGGCTTTCTCCCTAAGGGAACTGACTTCAAAAAATAATTCTCAGGTTCCCTTTCAGAAAACATTGTACATAGGTGCCGCTTGGATAAGTTACCAAGGTGAACATATGACGAGAGGTTTGGTCAGCTGTGAGGTCATCTCTTACACAGGAGTGTGGGGGTAAGGGTCTTTCATCCATTACTGGCCCATGGGACTTTCAAATGCTGTGTCTATGAAATGACTAACAATTATGTGTTTGTACCCATGTACAGAGATGGGATGGATGGGATGGATGGGATGGGATGGGATGGGATGGGATGGGATGGGATGGGATGGGATGGGATGGGATGGGATGGGATGGGATGGGATAGGATGGGATGGGATGGGACAGAAGCTTAAATACAAACACAATCTCTGAGATGTCATTGTGTATGTGGTATAGTAAGACTAGAGTATAGACATTAGAATTATCCCTAATTATTTAGGAGCTAGAGTTTCTTCCTCCCACTGTGTGTGTGTGTGTGTGTGTGTGTGTGTGTGTGTGTGTGTGTGTGTGCATATGCACACATATATGCACATGTATGTTGGTGTTTGCAGGTCTTCGTATGTACACATGCATGTAGAAACCAGAGATTGTCCCCAATTGTCATCCCTCAGGATCCTTGTCTTATTAGACAGGGTCTCTCGTTGGCCTGGAGGTTACTGATTTAGCTAGGCTAGGCTTGCTGGCCTGAGTCCAGGGATCCTCTTCTGTCTCTCTCTACCCAGTATGGAGATTATAAGCATGTGACACAACATAATTTGCACATGGCTTCTGGGAATCAAACTCAAGTACTCACACTTATAAGGCAAGCACTTCATCCTAGGATGCATTCTTACCAAATTACATTTTTAATTAAAATGACATAAGAACTACTGAGCTATCAATAAACATCCTGGTTTTGTCATTGTTGTGGTGGTGGTTTCATCCCACCCATTGCCTGGCTTCCCTCGCTGAGAACAAGGCCCACAAAAGATGGCTACAGAGGAAGAGGTATAACCCAATCTTCTCACTAGGCTTGGGATCATCCTCAGGCCTGCAGTGCCTGGCAAGGGTGCCAGTGAACACTTCTATCCACTTCCTTCTGCCCAACTCAGGGTAGACAAGCTAAAGAGGACCATTGTGACTTCAGAGGAATAGGGAAGGCATGGGCCTGGTTCCTGAATGCACAGTAGTAGTCTGCCCAGGGACACAGCATGATGGACAGAGTGCACATGGGTACAAGTTAACTCATTATAGGCATAGTGAATTCATTATGCATCTTACTTGCTGCAGTCCACTGGGGTTTATTTCTCTATGTATCCTGGGTTAATATTTTAAAAAGAAGCCAAATAAAAGAGGAGGGCAAATATCTTATGTTTTGGCTTGATCTGTCCAGCAAGCATTTTCTATTAGATCAACAGTCAACATGCTGAGATGGACTTGGGGTAAGCACTGTTTGATGGTGGGAAGAAGGCACCTGGAGTTCCTGGAGTAGACAGCCACCTGCCTGTCAAACACAACAGATGAGTGCAGCAGAACCCTGGCTTCTTATTCCCAGCTTGTGTGTGTCTCCTCGCTCTTTCATTAATTACTGTTACCCAGACTTACATGCTACCTTCAGAGAGGTGTGAGGGGGCAGATTTATCATTTAAGGTAACTGAAATTTCATGTTAATATTAAATCAGATTATTCTGTCAATTCACCAGTTTTCTTGGGGATGGAGTACACTCTGTGCTTATTTACCTTTAGGTGGCCTAATGGTTGGGAAAGTAAATTATTCATGGGTTTTCTTTGGGTCACAAGAGACCTTAATATAGCTTTTGTTTCCTAATGTATTTGATAGGCTCTTGTGTAAGATCACATTATTCGCAGATGGCTGGCAGTAAAGTAAATTTTAAATTATACAGTCTGCAGTTTCTCACTAAGAGAGGGTAGGAGGTGATTCATCATTGTGCCCATCTTCCTGTTTACATGAGGACATATAATTCATGCTCAGAAGTCACAGCACATCTCATATGGAAGTTCTCCATGCATACAGCAGAATCTCACTCCAAGTCTAGTATCATAAATCACATTTCTATCAAACAGCATGGATAAAAAGGCAAGCATATGTCCTTTAAATATATGGTTCCATCTCTAAATCCCAGCAGATGAGAAAAAATTAAAGAATTACCAAAATTGCAAGGGCTTAATTTTTTGCTTTGTGTATGTGTGGTGCATGTTTCTGTGTATATATGCATGTTTGCATTGTGAGTACATGCATGTGGAGGCTTGGGGTTGATGTAGAAAGTCATCATCATTCTCCCACTTTATTCAGCAAGGCAGGGTCTCTCAACCAAATCCAGAACTCATCAATCTGGCTAGTCTGGGGATCCCTGGTCCTGTCTTCCAAGGCAAGAAATACAGGCTAGCTCAGTGTTGGTTAGTTTTGTTAACTTGGCACAACCTAGAGTCACCCAAGGAGTAGGGAACCTCAGTGGGGGAACTGCAACCATCTAATTGGCCTGTGAACAAGTCTGCAGGGGCATTTTCTTGATTGATAATTGATGTAGGAATGGCACCAACCCTAGACAGGTGATTCTGGGGTCTATAAGAAAGCAAACTCAGCAACTATGGAGAGAAATCCAGTAAACAGTGTTCTTTCATGGTTCCTGCCTCTTCTCTTGCTTGAGTCCCTGCCTTCAGTGATGAACTGTTGTAAACTGAAATAAACGTTTCCTTCCTGAGTTGCTTTTGGTCAGTGTTTTTCAACAGAAAGAAAACTAATATATTCCCTCATGGCCACCCAGCATCTTATGTGGCTTTTGGAGATCCAAACTTCTGCCTTCATGCTTGCATGGCTGATACTTTAATTACTAAACCTTCTCTGTAACCTTCAAACATTAGAATCTAATGGATGGATGGTTTAATTTAAGGGCACCTGAAATTTGCATCTCAGCATGTATTGAAGAGGTGCTCGTGCATACACTTTCTAGGATGGGTCAATACAGGGAATGGTGAATTCTGAAGAATCTTTGCAGCATTTGAGCTTTGCTTTCTGAACTATATTCCTCCAGGCAGGGTTATGAGACAGACTTGACCAAGGAAGAGATAAAAAGAGCTTGCTGAAATTCTGTGTTTAGTGTGATATGAAGCCAACTGTATTAGTTAGTGTCCCATTAACTGTGAGCCGAGACACCTATTAAGGAAAGAAGGGTGTCTTGGCTCACAGTTTGTGTGGATATAGTTTTACCATAATTACATATTACCATAGTGGAAAACATGGTAGAAAGTACACAGTAGCAGGAGTGGGGGGCAGCTGGTCACATTGCATCTGCAGTCAGGAAGCAGCAAGAGAGAGGCGTGGTGGTTCTCAGTTCACTTTTCCCTTTGTGCCTTTTTAGTCTTTCTAGGACCCCAGCCCATAGGACAGTGCTGTCCACATTCAGAGTGGGTATTTCTCCTTCAGTAAAACCTCTCTAGAAACACCCTCACAGACAAGCCAAGAGGTGTGTCTCCTAGGTGATTTGATTTGAGCGAAGTTGATAAGGGAAATTAACCATCACAGAACACTTTGTCTGCTGCCTCATTGACCTTCACCCTGTAACATAAGATGAAGCTACTTGGTTAGAATGAGGGACCCCAGACTCGGTCATATTCTTAAATCACCAAACAAACTAATCTAGTTTCCTTTTCATAACTGTGATAAAACACTCTGACTAAAAGCACTTTGGGGAGGAAAGGGTTTATTTGGCTAGGTCACTAGCCATCATTGAGGGAAGTCATCAGGTCAGGAACTCAGGCAAGTACCTGAAGCAGAAACCATGGAGGAGCACTTTGTTCTGACTTGTTCACTGGCTCACTCCCAGGCTAGCTCAGGCTTGTGTTGAGCTAGCTTCCTCATTTAGCTCAGGGCCATCTGCCTAGGGAGTGATACCACCCACAGTGGGTGGGGAACTACTACATCAATTAACCATCAGTGAAGAAGTCCCTCACAGTCATTGAGAAAGGTAGACACTCATTTCCCAAGTGACTTTAGGTTGCATCAAGTTATGGTTAAAACTAAATAGGACACAAGGATAAAACTCCATTGTGAAATTTACCTTACCAGGTCCTTGCCTTGCAACTCCCAAGTTTCTGCTCATGGTCTCTGGAACCATGGTCCAAAAGACTAGATTTTTGTGACGATTTTCATCCTTCTGCCACCCCAGACTTCACAGATTGGAACTTAAACCCCACAGTGATAGTAATCAGAGATGAGGTCTTTGGGAAGTGGCTGTCTTAGTTACTTTCTCACTGCAGTGATGCAATACCCAGGCAAAAGCAACCTCAAGGTTAAAAGGCTTATATTGGCTTACAGTTCCAGAGGGTTAGAGTCCATCACACCAGGGAAAACCGAGCGGCAGGCAGAGAGGTCTGAAGGGGACAAACTGGGTCTGTCCAGCACCTTCTGTAAAGTCATCAAACACTTTGTAAATGCCTCACTTCTTAGTACCATCTCACTAGTGGGTAACTTCCCATGTGGGTCTGGGACCCTGTCAGCTCTTGGTGCAGACACAGGCTCTTCTCCCCAGTCAGCCCAGCTTCCCTCCTTTATTACCTCTGTCAAGCACAGACTTTTCAATGACCTTTTCAATCCTGTGACTCCGTGGCTTAGTTTTTTATATAATAAATCATAAGAAGGTGGCTCAAGTATTGAAATTTTTATTAAAATGGTTCTGATAATGACTTCATTGCTCTCTGAGGCTTCCAGGTCTTCCAGGATTCTAGGGAAGCTGGCTCCATGGAGGCACCTGAGAATGGCTATTAACCTCCACCAAATTGGAAATACGGTGGCTGAACAATATTGGAAGGGGGCCAAGCCATTCTCGGAGATGATGGCCACATTACACCATCCTCACTTTAAATATAACGTTTTGCATTATTTAAAAGGCATATTAATTAATGGGAAATTGAGGACCTAATTCAATTTCCCCAAAACTAGTTATTGGGAAGAGTCTTTACTCTGCTCCATTCACTGCCCATGGGGACAAAAACGTCTCTCCAGGTGAATCTCTGCAATGTGGGGGCTGCTTCTGAACTCTGCCTTAAACACCAGGTCTACCTGTTCCACTTTTCCACAACCCATCAATGGCTCAGACAGACAGACAGACAGACAGACAGACACACACACACACACACACACACACACACACACACACACACACACGGATTTTTCACATCTAAGCTGCTGTTCTGTCCCACCTCTTCCATCTAGCAGCCCATTTGAATGCCTCTTCCAAACCACATCTAGAATCCCGATGCCTCCTTCAACCCCACCAGCCAGCACACAGCCCTTAAATGCTGTGGATAAAAGGAAGGAGAAATTAAAAGGAAAACCAGAGATGTGACTCTTTCGGTAAGATCTGCCCAGCAAGAGTGTGCTTCCTGCATCTCCTTATCTGCCTCATGGGCACACACACCCCTCCCAGTGCATCTGTGCTGATAGGTGTGAGGGAGGGAAGGAGTTCAAACCACATGAACTTGACTGACTGTCTCTGGTAGTTTGGTTGGCAAGAGAGGTGATACCCAGCCTCGGGGATCATGGAAGGATTTCTGGAGGTGGTTAATTTGTTCATCACCCAGAGCGCCAATTTTCCCTCCAAAAATCCTGTGTGTTAGTTACATTTTTGTTACTGTGACAAGGATTTATTTTGGCCCAGAATTTGAGGGTCCAGTCCATCATGGCAGGGAAGGAATGGTGACAGGCACGTGAGGCAGCCAGTCACGTTGCACTCAGAGTCAGGAAGTAGAGAGGAATGCTGATGCTCAGTTCATTCTCTCCTTTTCATTCAGAGCAGGACCCCAAACTATGCAGAGAGGGTGCTGCTTGTGTTTAGGTGGGTGTTCTCCCTTCAGTTAACTTAGTCTAGACCAGCAGTTCTCAACCTGTGAGCCACAACCCCCTTGGAAGATGAGTGACCTTTTCACAGGGGTCACCTAAGACCATTGGAAAACATGGATATTTACATTATGATTCATAACAGCAGCATAATTATAGTTGTGAAGTAGTAATGAAAATAATTTTATGGTTAGGTATCACCACAACATGAGGAATTGTGCTAAAGTATCATAGCATTAGGAAGGTTGAGAACTACCGGTCTAGAAACTCTCTCACAGACACACAGTCTCCAAGGTGATTCTAGAGCCGGTCAAACTGGCAATCAAGATTAAGACCTCACACCTGTAGTAGATATTCTTATTCAAAATATTCTTGATAAAGTTGAAAGTTGAGTTGTAGGAACCAAGCTGAAAATATTGGATTAGAATATATTGCTAAGGAGATGACAGCAGTGTTTCCTGCAGATATTAGACATACTAGCATATGTAGATTCTCTTCTGGTCTCACGGCACATTCCCAGCCCCAAGCTCACCATTGTAACAAGACTTTGTTCATCCACAAAGATGTGACCAAGAACTGTGGTGTCATCTTCAAAATGGGGGACCTGTGGGGAGCTATGGGAAGACCAAGTCATGACCAGGGAGTCATATACACACCAAGGAAATACCTCTTTTTCCTTGGATTAAAGAGTAGATAGGAAGGGCTTGAGTATGCAGCTGAACAGAGCATCACAGAGGCCACAACAGCTTGGTGGGGACAGGGGTGACGTGTCAGCTAAAGTTACTTTAGCACTCAGATGGGGAAGAAAGTGCTGACCATCAGATCAAAGGCCACCTTCGTCAGAACAGCCTGGACCACAATTGAGGGTGGTATGGTGAGAGATACAGTGTTGAAAGACACCATGACGTGAACTTAACCTGACAAGATGACCCCCTAGACACGGGCTTGAGAAGAGGCAAGATGCAGGCAATAGCTCCATCTTATGCCTTGAATGACCACAGAACCCAGCTTGTGGGGACAGCACATCCTCTGTGCGCCTGAACTTGTCCCCATGATCCCAAAATCAAATTCAGTACTTTATTTTCCACAGAACACAGCATTAAAATGAGACATAACTGTCTCTTTAAATTTCTATGAACATTAAATTAACCAATGATCAGAGAGTGGACACTCTAAATCCCTTATTGGATCATGGCAGCTTGAACACTGTTTGCAAAGTGGAAATGACCACTGTTGCCCAATGTACAGGATTAGATTTTGCCCCAAATCAAGCAACACCAAACAAGGACTGCCTGGCTGTGCAGAGGCAGTGAGCACCAGCAGCTCACTGTCGTGAAGGGAGGGGTATCTACAGCAGACAAGTGGCCTCTTAGTTGTGAGCCTTTTGAAAGCATTTTGATTTCAGAGCAAGTTATCAAAAGTGGGAAATTGCCCTTACAGCTGTTATACCTTGATGTTTGGAAAAATAAAAATGTGTACAGACAATAGTTTTGTGAGAATCATCCATAAAATGTTAAGCAAAGAGTTTCTTTTCAGAGAAACTAACATACAGAGAGGTGAAGTCTGTGGTGGAGCTGGGTAACAGAGCACTGCCTGGCAAGCTCGGGAAGCCCCAGGTCCATCATAGGAGAGGTAGATGTAGTGGGGGTTTCACCATGGAAAATGGACTTGGGAAGATAACACGTGCTGCTAAGGGTGTGGAGAAAGGGAGCCTTGCACACTGTTGCTGGACAAAGTGAGTTAGGACAGCCACTGTGGAAAACTCTACACACACACACACACACACACACACACACACACACACACACACACACATCTTTGTTTATGTATCATTTCTTTGCAAAACTAAAAGCAGAATCAGCACATGGCTCAGCAATCCCACTTCTTGATCTGTGTCCATCCAGAGGCAATGGATGTGAACCTCAGAGATGAGCTGCACTCTATATTCAATACTATCCTACCACTCTCAACAGCCAAGATATTCTAATGCCCTAAATGTCCTCAATGGATGGATGGATGGATGGATGGATGGATGGATGGATGGATGGACAGACAGGTGGATGAAAAAAAATCCATGAACATAATGGAGTACTATTTAGCCTTACAAAGAAGGAAAACCCCGTCCTGTGCTCTGGCGTGGATGAACTGGGGGCATTATGCAGAATGGAGTGAGTCAGAACCAGAGGCAAGTGCTGCAGCACACTCTATTTGAAGGGTAGAAATAGTCCATCCACCTCAGAGAAGAAGCAGCTGGAATGGTGGCTGCTGGGCTGGGGCAGGGGAAGAGGAGCTGCTACTCAAGCATTGGGTTCAAGACCTGTTGTATCTGCTACATAGAGTGGGGCTCATTCACCCTATTTTGAAATGTGTTGTTAGGAGGGGAGAGCACAGGTTAGCTGTTTGTAGAACCCCACCAACAACAGCACAGGTCAAAGCACTGTGGCAGAGAGAGGACCCTAAGTGAGTCCTTCTTCCCCGATATCCAGCCTCCCAACCACCCAACCCGAGGCCCTCTTCCTAACCTTCAGTTCCTCCTCCTGTCCCTTAGTCCCTCCTCCCATCCCTTGGCCTTTCCTTTCATCCCTCAGCTTCTCCTCCAGACCCTCAACCCCTGCTCCTGTCCCTTAGTTCTCTGCCTAATATTGCCTAGTACCTCCTCCTGTTGCTGGCTTCTGTGCCCATACACTTGCCCACATCTTCCATCCCTTGGCCCCTCCGTACCCTCTGTCCTATGCTAGGCTGTCACCTATGGGAGATCCAGGACAGATGAAGTGGGCCAGGTGAGACAGTGGCCCTATGTATCATGAGCCGTTTCACCAGGCAAAGCTGAGAAGTCCAGGGCTGTCCAGGGCTACCTTTGATCCCAGGTCTTGGCTCTCTTTTCCCCCACAGTTGCAATTTATTTAACCTGCTTAGAAATTTCAGGAGGAAAGTAAGTGGATGCAAAATCAATAGTGATGAGCTGTCTCCCATCCAGAATTATCCTGAGGGATTTCTTTTCTTTACCCCACTAGGAACAGGCAGATTTAAAAGCTATCGTTACAAACGCTGCAGTCCGAGCCTAATAGAACTAATAATCCAATGGGGTCTGCAGATCAATAATTCTCAAATTGGTTTTTGGAGCCCAGTAATTCCCAGAGTGCACTTCAGGCTGACTTCATTTTGTGGTGACCAGGGGTGATTTCTGTGCCATTGGAAGATACCAAGAGGAGGCTTCAAACACTAGCGTTGGAAGGCCTGCCTGCAGAGATGCCCCTGGCCAGCCATTGGGTCTCTCCTCTGGGTTTTTCCTTGGCACCTTAAGTTATCTGATACTCTGGTTTAGTTAGTTCCATCATTTACAACTTATTTACTATCCATCAGTAGACCTGTATCTGATTGCAAGAGAAGAATAAAAACAGTTGCCAAGAACTTTGTTCCAAATGAGCCACTGCTTTTGTTTGTTTGTTTGTTTGTTTGGTTTTATTTTTATGCATTCTTTTTTATTTCATACAAGTAAACACTGTGTCTTGAACACATCCACATCTCACCCACTCCCTCCAACTCCCTCTAGAAATCAGCTCATCACATCTCCCTCCCAATTTCAAGTTTTTCTTTTACATTTTTTTTCCATTTCATATTTGCTTGCCTGTATGTCCACACCCCATGCATATAGTGCCCATGGAGGCCAGAAGGTGTAGTATCCCCTGGAACTAAATGTTACAGACGGTTGTGAACCACCATGTGGGTGCTGAGAATCAAACCCAGGTCCTCCGGAAGAGCAGACAGTGCTCTTGACTGCTGAGCTATCTCTTCAGCCCTATACTTAAAAAGAAAAAGATCCCTGAGTCCAATAAGTATTTCCCATATGCACATGGTCACTTGGTCATTTTCTGGGACGTGAGGAACCTATCAGCAGCCCTGTACCTGAAGGGAACAAGCTCTTCCCTCTCAGCAGCCACCAACTGCCAGTAGCTCCTCTGCTAGGGTCAGGGCATGTGAGCCCCTGCCCCCAAGCTGGAAGTGTTAACTGTCTATCTCATGCCGGTGCAAGTAACCACAACCACTGTGAATTTTTGTGTGCGACAGCCACGTCATGTCCTCCAACGGTCTCACTATCTGCCTGCTGCACCAAGTGGGAGACCCCAGCATCCCCTGCTTGGGCCCACCTACACAGCCCAGTAGCCAAAATCACTATTTTGTGATGATTTTATACCAGAGACTCCTTTCTAGCACAGATAGTCCCAGAAGACAATCAGACTGGTGATCCAAAAGATAGACAAGAGCCTAGAAACTGGGCACATCTGTCTCCCTTCACTTAGTAAGATCCTTATGGGGGTAGAGATATGGCTCAGTGATTAAGAGTGCTTGCTGTTCTTACAGAGGACTGTATTCAGCTCCTAGCTCCCATGTGACAGCTCACAACTACCTATAACTCTACCTCCAGGGCATCAGATGCCCTCTCCTAGCCTTGGTCAGTACTGCATGCACATTGTTCATGTTCATGCATTCAGATACATAATTGCACACATAAAAAAAATAAAGACCCCAGGCTACTACCTGGTTCACAGGAGCACTGGATGGCTTTAAACCAATTACACATGATTTTAATGACAATATAATGCATTTGACTAGTACTTTGTTTGCTGTCGCTGTCTTAGCCTGATGAAGAAAGAAGAGAATATATGTCAGGATCTATAGCTGGAGGACATAAAGAATGTGAACAACCTTTATGAGTCTCAGTTGGGTCATGCCTCCCCAGCCCTGCCTCCACCCTCACTCCCCACATCAAAACTGGCATATGTCGGGCTGTTGTCCTATTCTGAGACATAGACAGGCCTGTGGGAGAGGCAGGAAGAGCAGATTTGGTCCTCCCCCTTCTCAAGAAGCAAATGCAGGTTTTCTCTGTACAGAACACCCAGTAGGAGCTGTGTCTGGCTTGCTCTTACCCAGGAGCAACAGTTGACACTGTATCTGTTCAGATGCCAGGACACGGACAACAGAGACGTGTTTTGGCCTTCTCCCTCCATGTGGACTGGGAGTGGACCATAGTAGGATAGAACAGGAAGGTGGCATGAAAAGTGAGAGGTGAGATACATGGGGATGGAGGTGGAGGCAGGAGACTCCCTGGATGCTTGTGAGCCAGCAAGGATGATGTACACAGCAGTGAGCAGCAAAAGAGACCCAGAAGGCAAGGACCAACACCTAACTTATACACACACATCACACTTCTCTCTCTCTCTCTCTCTCTCTCTCTCTCTCTCTGTCTCTCTCTCTCTCTCTCTCTCTCTCTCACACACACACACACACACACACACATATACACACACACACTGTGGGGTATTATGCGGGGTAAGGGAGATTTAAAATATGTGTGTGTGTTCTTTTTGTCCAGGCATTTAACAGCCTTCAGACATCACACCTGCACAGCCCACACGGGGTATCTGTCCCCACTTCTCTAGCGGTCTCCACTAGTATCCTGATGCTGCCAAGTATGGGGAAGATGGGCAGAAGTCAGCAGAAAACATCTGAGCTCAATTACACATGACGGAGAAGGACTGCAGATGGAAATAGATGGGGGAGGGCGCTGCAGAGAAGCCAGCAGCCCCAAGGGCTGACGTCTTGAGGAGACTCTCAAGCTCCTCTCACTATTTATGTGACAGATCACCAACTTTGTTGCTGGTGATAAAAATAAGCCACTGCCAGCCACTGTGTTTTGAAGGGAGAAATGTGGCTAAAATTATCTCACTGAGAAGGAAACTGACATGAGAGGGAATCTAGAGGGAGACAGAAGTCTGCCAGCTGGGAACCGGAGCACCCTAGAAGAGCTGAATTCAGAGATGATCCTTTGAGAAAGATCTGGAACACAGAGAGTAGCACTTCTGCTTGCAATTCTGAGGAGAGAATGGAGTATGAATGGTGGGTAGCTGGGAGGGAAGTGCTTCAGGAAGCATCCCTTCTCTTGCTCATCCCACGATAATGTAGCCAACTGCACAGTCAGCCTTAGAGAGCAGGGTATCAGCAGCCTGGGATTTATGTCTACTCGAGTAAGTGTTGACCTGCCCGGTGTCAGCATGGCTATGACCACCCACAGTTCACATGGGGAATCCTGGCTTGACTTGGAGATGTCACCTGCCCAGGTGAGGTCATTCTTGTATAGTATGGACCCCAGTCCTTCCAACTGCTGCTCTAATACAAAGAAGGAATCCAGATGGACTCACAGCTAGAGGAAACATGACAGGACCATGTGCAGGAGGAGGTGGAGGCAATCTTAGATTTTCCCACTCCAACTTACTTTTACCAGAGAAATGTTAATGTGACCCCAATGTAAGTATGTGAAATAGATATACAAATTAAAATTAATCCTAAAGGAATTAATTTAAAACATTCTTTAGTACACATATAATTTTTAAGGATGAGAGCAAGTTTGCATACTACATTGGTTAATTTTCTGGTTGATGTGATATAAAAACTAAGGGAAAGAGAGTTACTTTTGGCTCACAGTTCAAAGGTATAGTTCACGACGGTGGGGAAGGCGAGGAGGCAGGAGAGTGAGGTGGCTGGTCACACTGCATCCTTAGTCAGGATGCAGAGATGCATCCTGGCTTTCCACTCAATTTCTGCCTTTTATTTAGTTCTAGTCCTCAACCCATGCTGATGCCCATCTTCAGGGTGGGTCTTCTTTCTCAGTTAAGTCTCCCTGGAAATGCTCTCATAGACACACCCATGTGTGTGTTGACCCATCACACATGCTAATGACATGTGCTTCTTTTTACATAGAAAATTAAATCTTGGTTGAAAACTTGATGCTTCAGGACATGGGGCATCTTCAACACTTCTTAGAGTCGATCAGTATTTTGATCTTATGATCGTTAAATCTCAAAACACCACTTTGCATAAATACACAGTACAAAATGGCAGAGCTAAGTTTAGTGCCATTTTAGAAGTGCTTGGAAATTCTGTCCTAATCCTAAGCCAAAAATTCATTTAACATTTTTTATGTGAAACTCAAGGCAGCAAATGAAACAGCAGTCTTTACAATCAAACACACTAACACAAGATAATTAAACTACGTGTGAGTCTGGTGCCGCACGCGGAGGGAGATTGCTGAAAGTCGTTGTTTTCTGGAAGTGAGCCCCTGCTTGTGGAAGAATAGAAAACCATGTGTATGCATGAAAAACCCTGCAGCTCAGACCATGCCACAGTCTCAAACCCAAGTGGGGGTGTTTCAGGCACCGTTCTCTGGCATGGCATGGAGAGGCAGTGTGCACATCACAAGAGTGCATGTTCTGTGTTCAGAACCAAGGCTGCAGTGATGGGATTAGGTCTATGGCACAGAGAAGTGCTCCCAGAAACACCTCAGTTCCACTGGATGTTTGATTTTGAACTATTTTTTTTGCTTACTATGCAGAAATCTTCCCGTGTTGCCCATTTTTTATGAACCCCACATTAGTTATAAGACAGCTGGGGCAGAATGTGCACTTTAGGAAGCTGGGGTCTAGATGATGCATCTGCTACAAGCTAAGGACTCCCAAATGACCACCCCTGGCCACCAGCAGCAGAAAGAGGCCTGGAACAGACCCATCCTCCATGGTCTCAGAAGGAGCCAACCCGGATGTCACCTTAATCTCAGACTTCTAGTCTCCAGACTGTGAGGACAGCTTCCTGTTGGTGAAGTCATCATCTGCTGGACTTTGTTACAGTTGCTCGGAAAAGATACTTTAGAAAAGTACCCAGTAATGCAAAGCAGAAGCTTTCCCCTGCTTCAGGAGTTGTGATCACAAATATATGGAGAAGGAAAGAGGGAGGTTGGGACAACTTTGGAATTTCTTCATGGGAAAATGAAGGTGATTTTTCAGGGCATGTGAGGTTGAGCTAGGAAAAAAGTAAAGAGAAGGAGAATCATGTTTTTAACCCCTTCACAGGTCAGTCAGCTTTTCAGAGGGTTTTTGGTGGCAGAGCACATGAGGTGAACCAGGAGGTGAAAAGACTTCCATATCCATGATACCTTTCTTTTAATAGGAAGGATATTTTAGCATAGAAGGCAGCAGAAAGGTGATAAATGGGAGAAAGCTTGCTTGGGGGTGTGCATGGCTAGATGGAGTTGTCTTGAGTAATAGCCTGTGTGTGGCATTTGATATCACGAGTGGGGAGGTGTTCATGTTTCCATGACAGCAAGATGCTGTGCCTCTGGGCTGAGAATTTCACAGAAAAATTCTAGGTATAACCAGTGACCTTTAGCATATCTCTATTTTTAACTTTCTAGACACTTGTCCCCAAAATAGCAGTTCTCCTCCTGAGGTCACAAGGCCTGGAATCTTCTCAGTGCATTTCCTTGAAGCATCTATTTCTGGGTCCTGAGGCACACCTTTGTTTGTGAAGCTCTGACTATAATCATTTACCTGGGAAGAGTATGGAATTCATACCCTATCCTCTACCCCCAAAAACGTACTTGGCCACGGACAGTTCCCTGGAGAACTCTCTACCCTGCTGGAAAGGGACAGATGGATCAGAGTCCCTCTTGTCACTTCCTAGGTGCTCAAGCTCTAAGAGACAGATATAAGGGTCCTTCCAGGGGCCCGGAATTAAACAAAATGACTGATCTAAGTCTAGAGGTGCCAGGAATCTGGGAGCACACATCACATAGGGGCCTGTAATCCCTAATCTATCTCTTGTGTGAGAGATGTGAAGTTTGAGGTTCCACAGCAGTGACAAGAAAGATTCCAGAAATTCAGACATACCTAGGCTCTAGTCCTGTCTCAGGTGGATCATGTGAGGTGGGCCGGCCTCAAGATGGCCCACAGAAAATGTGGCCTGCCCCTCACAGGCCTGGGTCCCATGGCCCTGTTGGAGACACAGCAAGCCTCAGTGAGCTTTCTGGAAACCTCTGGTGTGGAGGGCAAGAAGGCCAGGGTGAGTCCTGCACATTAGGCTTCTGTTGTTTGGGGAATCGCTCCACTGAGATGTGGTTTGTATGCCATGCAACTCAGTCATCAGAAGTATTCCATTCAGGTTTTAAAAGTAGATTTGCATGATGTTACAACAAACACCACAGTCAGTTCTAGAATATTCTCATCACCTGAGAAAGATTCTGGACCAGTCAGGAGTCACTACCCCTGTCCCAGAAGCTGACCACCACCCATCTGTCTCTATGCATTTGGTGACATCGGGGCATTACAGAGGTGGACCCATTCAAAGGGTCCCTGCTTGCCTGGCTTCTTCATGGAGCATCCTGTTTCCAGGATTCACCTATAGTATGAATGAGAATATTTTCCTCTTTCTTGCCAAGTTAGCCCACATTCAGAGAAACCCCTTTCCACACAGGCTGCCCACCTGCCTACCTGCTCCCCTGCATCTGGGACTATCCCTTCCTCATTGCTGCAGAGGAAAAGCCACAGGCAGTGGGTGTATGCTGCCATAACACCCACATGGTGGGGTGACATTGGGGAGGTTCACCTAAAAATCCCTGGTTCCCTATTTGTCATTTTCTTGCACTCACAAAAGAAAAAACAAAACCCATGGCACAGTGGATGGGCAGGCTACTAGGAAAATAAGAAAAAGGGTAATGCATGTGGCTTAAGAGTTTGCAGCCCCCAGAGGGTTTGGATGCCTCTGTTGGGTGGCTGAACCCGGTGCCTGTGTGCTTTCCCCTGGGCCCTACTCCTTCCAAACCGTGTCTGTGCACTCTGGGGCTCTTTTCCTTGGGTTTTAAAATGACTGGTGATGGTTTTAAAATAGCCCAGCTGAGAGGGAGGGAGAGGTAGAACTTTGACATCCATTGAATCCAATTGATGGTGACAGCCTTTCGGACGGCATGTGGACGTCAGGGTTCAGCAGCCTTTCTTCTTCTCTGCCTGCCACCTCTAAGCCTTCCTTACAAGTGGCTGCTCTGACTCCAGGCCTGAGGATTGTTTAGGACACCTAGGGGACTTCCTTAGTATCCAGCAAGCATGATGGTAAAGTGCATGATGGTAAGGTCAGCGCACGGAAAGTGCAAGGGGAGAGAGCCGTGACCTTAGTGGCCAATCTAAAAGTTGACTGTAGAAGCAAACTCTGAAATATGGGTGCTGCAAAGCAATCCACTTCACCCAGTATGGAGTTGAAAGTACTCCAGGTGCTCAGAGGGTTCCCTGGACTGAGTTAATGAGCAGAGCCCCAGCCAGGTGCCTGCTCACCTCAACTCACCTGGGACCCTGTTTATTGCCCAGCCTCCCACCATGTTCTGGCCTGAGCCCCTCAGGCTCAACACTCTTGTCAGCAAACTTGCGTATCATTCCCACTTTCTCTTCCTCTTCGTTTCCCCTCCTTCTCCTCTTCTTCTTTCTTCTCTCTTCTTCTCTCTTCTCCAGGCCTCTCCTTCCCCATGCGTCCCCACTTTCCCTCCCCCTTTAAGAAAACATCAGTGTCGGGGCTGGAGAGATGGCTCAGCGGTTGAGAGCACTGGTTGTTCTTCCAGAGGTCCTGAGTTCGATTCCTAGCACCCACATGGTGGCTCACAACTGTCTGTGGTGAGATCTGTGCCCTCTTCTGGCATACAGGCAGAACACTATACATAATAAATAAATCTTTAAAAAAAAAAAAAAGAAAGAAAGAAAACATCAGTGTCATCCTCTCCCAGTCAATCATTCTAGGATCTGTGTCCTCCAGAATACTCAGGCACTTTAAGTACTCAGAACTTTAAGTTCCCCTTAAAGTCACTGTGCAGAAACTGTACCTTGTTGTAGCAGGGGGGTGGTGGAGAGTCGTCCAGGACAGCCCAGCCTGCCCACGTGGCAGCCAGAGGCACGGTGTCAGTCAGTGGGGGAACAGAGGGGGACATCTGACTTCCCAGCTGCCTGACTGTCATGTCTGAGAAGCCCTAGAACATTCCGCACCGACTTTCCCTCAGCAGAAGGAAAGCAAGCTTTGGCTCCCACGAGGCCATTGCAGATGTCTGAGGCATCTTCCCCTCGCCTGAGAGATGTGTTATCTGGTGTTTTTAATAGCACCGTCTGCCAGTGAGGGTGAAGCGCTGAGCTGCAATATTGATCTTGTCACTTTGGGGAACAGTTTGATATTTAGAGTTATAAATAGCATTTTCATTGCTCTGTTATCATGTTGAAGACTCATTTGATGTCTGAGCTGAAGAATATAATTTTCTTATCAAATACGAAGATACACACTTTTCCTGAGGCCTGAACTCGGGGATTCTGAAGTCGTATTGACACATACTAAAGAAACAGCTTTTCTGCGAAGCCTTCGTAATTCAGGAAGGGAGCAAAACTTCTCTCCTGTAAGATGAGATGGAGTACTCACTGAGTTGATAATCCCATCAGTGTTGAACGTTCGTCAAGCCCTGTCTCTAGTCCAGCCAGAGAGTGTTGATTTACATCTTGTGACCACCTGATAAGGAAATACCATACTCATTGCTGTGACATGGTGGCAGCCCAAATCAAGGGGCACAGTGCCACTGGGCTCACAAGGGGCAGAACTGAGAGAGGAGCAGGAGCCCAGTCTACAGGGCCATGATGGACACTAACCACAGACTGCCTTCCTCCAGTTCGTGAATATCTCTTAGATCTGAGCAGCATAAGCTTGTACTGTTACGGTAAGCGACAGCCATCCCTTCTGAAAGAGGCAGCCTGTGTGTGTCTCTGTGAGGTCCGATTGGTTTGAGGAATATAAACAGCAGGTGGTCTGGCTGTTTGAAAAATTACATTTGTTAGTTTATTTATTTATTTTGTGTGTGGGGTGGGGGAGGTGTGCCATAGTGTGATGTTCCCACCATGTGGTTCCCAGGGATCAAACTCAGGCTGTCAGACTTGGCACCTCCTGGGTCATCACGTGGGCCCCAACCAGCAAGCTTTCAAATGAGTTCTTGCCCACGCTTGCCTGAGACAGAGCTTGAGGTCCTCTCCTGTGAGTCGGCTTAAGGGCATCTCATTCCCCAGGTGGAATCAAGGCCCTGGGTTTTGCAGGGAGACCATGACACTGCCTCCAGAGGCATGCCTGTCAAAGTTCACTGGGCTGAATTTACGTTCCATGTGTGTATTTGCTGTGGTATAGAAACCCTGAGGGCTCCATCCAGTTCATCTTGTGATCTTATTAAGAATAGAATCTACTCTTAGCATGTTTCCTTCTGTGTGTAGCTAAGTTTGTGTCCCCAGGTTTGACTGTAGCTATATATAAGGTAGTACTGCTTACATGGATTCTCATGGTTGCTTCTGAGTCCAACTGTGAAAAGGACATGCAACCACACACTGGTCACTGCAGAGAGAACCCTCATTGCCAGTGTGCTCAGACCTGCCTGGATGAGAGGTTCTGTCTGAGTATGGCCCATGGGCCTGCACTCTCTGAAATGTATTTCCTTCTGGTAGAACAGGAGTGGAAAATGGCCACTAAGATTTCCATTTTCCATCCATTCCTCACCCAAGGCAAAGTGGCAGAAGATGAAATACCAGAGTGTGATAAACCCCTGTCCCCTGCTACATCCTTACTCTGGAGCACACAGTGATGTTTGAAAACGACTGGTTGATCTTTTTTCCTGTGAATGTTCTTTAGTGTACCTACATCAAGGACATGGCCCAGGATGCACAGCTAAGGACCTGACCCATGTTTATAACCAGCATGGCTCCATTCCATCAACATTCTCTAATTGATTCTTGGAGGAAATGAACAATGGTAGTTGTTTAACTGCTGTCATTACATTTTGAGCATAACAGGTGGTGCATCTGCCTATTCCATTCCATTCATTAGACATGAATTGTGTTCAGGCTGTGAAACCATGTCATGTGTTTGGAAAGTCCATGAGGTACTATGAACTTCAGGAAGGCTGTGACGGGACAGATTCAACATAAGAACAGGAGGCCAGTTCACTTCATTTCCTTCATTTGCTACTGGAACTGACTTTAACGGATGAAGGTGTTAACTGGGTTTGCACAAGATCAAGCCAGTCAGCATCCCAGCACAGAGCAGGAACAGGCTCATGAGCCCCATCCCTCACTGAAGAGGTATGGACAGTAGATTGCTGCTCAGGAAGAGAAAGAGCCAGTGTTATTTAGGGATATCGCACCTGGTAGGTTGTCCCTGCTTCAGTGGATGGTTTTACATTCTTTAGCATTTGGGAAGCATTAATAGGACTTAGTGGGCAAGACAGGGGTATGAAAGTGGGGGGGTCTAGGAGAGTAAGGGTGGATTTGGGGGGAGTCAGAGGAGTAGGGGATCGATTGATATGATTAAAATACATTGTATGCATGTATGAACTCTCAAAGAATGAGAAACTATATTAAAACCATATGTCTGTAACATAAAATAAAATCAAAATAGAAGAAGATATTAAAACAACCTTAGTCATCCAAGTTTAGAAAAGCAAACTTTCCACTTAGAGGAACTGCCTGAACAAATGTAGGATGTCTATGTCTCCAAAGCAGAGCTGGGATGCTTGGTGCTCTCCCAAGACCTGCACCACACTCCTGCTGAGTATGTTCTTTTTGCTGTTCACAGAAATCTGGGTGCCTGGGAGATGTGAATTGGATTCCGCATGTGTGAATATTAGGTTTTTATTGACTCAGCAGGGAAAAGATGGGGTGATAAAGCCAGGGGGAAGCTGTGTAGGGGCTCAGAAGTCACACCTAGTCTTTCAGTGTCTGTGAGATGGTCCAGCAGGTAAAGGCACTTGCTGTCAAGCCCGGTTCCCTAAGTTTGATCCCCAGGACCCATAGGACGGGAAAGAAGAACCAACTTTTGAAAACTGTCTTCTCACTGACACACACAGGCTGAGGAAAGCATGCACAAGCACACAAGTACAATAAATCAATAACTGTAGCTAAAAAAAATTTAAAGGAAAATTTTATAACTGGAAACATATTAATTTATAATTAGTATATGCTAAATAACAATGCAGGGCATGGACTTAATTGTAGCCTGAGGATGGCTAAAGAAATGCTGACCGAAGGAAAAGCAGATCAAAAGAGGTCCCAGCAGGGCAACAAAGACAAGAAATGGAAAAACACAATGAGTTGTGTCTCGGTGACTAAAGAGCCACCGAGGTAGGCAAAGACACATGCAATGTAAGTCACAAAAGGACAGAAGAGAAAAAAATAACTAAAACACTAACTTTAAACACAATGCCCGTAATAACAAAATCACTGAAAACATAATATTAACAAGAAATGCTCTAGAGTAGCCTGAGAGAGAAGAAATTCACACAAGGAGACACTGCTCCAGCCAGCATGAAATTTCTCACTAGAAAAATGCCTGAACAATTTTTAGAGAGCTGAAAAAAAATGGGGAAATGAAAACAGGCAGAAAGATTTTTCTTTAAGGTAAAATAACATTTTTAAATAAGTGAAAACTGGCAATTCAATCCATTCAACCTGTGCTACAGGATACATGGAACAAAATTTCAGGTTAAAGAAAAAAGACCCAAACTTGAATTTCCAGGATAAACTCAAGGACACAAGTAATTATAAATAAACAAATAAATAGAAAATATTGTGCATGTGTGCATCGTAGTCCTTAACCTGCCTCTTAAAATACTTTGTATTGTATGTGTAGGGATAGATAGATAATAGCTTTGATTTTTATATAGCCTCTGTTCATTCATCATGGCCGTGTTCTCCTTTAGTTCTTTAGATACACTTATAATAATGGATTTAAAATCAGATGGTTCAATTGCATGTAACTCCAGCTCCAGGGGTCTGATACTCTCTTCTGCCTCCATAGGCAACAGGACTCACTGTGGTGTACATATTCTCACACAATCATACACATGGACACAGGATTTAAAATAAAATAAAATCTTAAATAACAGTGGATATGGAGCTGATTGAAATTAAATTTTTATAAATTTCATTAAAATTTATTACTGTCTTATGTTTATGTGAATTATGATAACCCTGAATCCAAGGTGAGCCTGCTCACTGTAATTGTTGGGTTACCAAACAATAGAATTCCTATAAAGTAGTTGAAAAGAAATTGCTAAAAACATTTGATTTGCCACAAATAAAGCAGTAACAGAGAAACAAAGAGGGACCAGGGACAGCATGGCGCTCTTCACCTACTCTCAATTGTTCTGATGAAATGAAATGAACACCCAATGGGACAATGAAGGTTATCAGATGAAATATTAAAAAACAAAAACAAAAAATGCACCATGTGCAAAGGACTCACTGCAAAAACAGACACATAGGTAGCAGTGGAAAGATTTGGGAGTGTAAGCTGTAAACATGACTGTGGAGAGCAGCTGCTGGTGGATACCAGGCATGGTGGGCCTGGAACAAGGAATGCTGAAAACAGAGAGAAGGGCAAGAGAGATGGCTCAGCAGTTAAGACCACTGGCTGTTCTTCCAGGGGGCCTGGGTTTGATTCCCAGCACCCGTGTGGCATCTCACAAACATGGGTGACTCCAGTTCTAGAGGATCCAGTGCCCTCTTGTGTCCTCCATATGTACCAGGGACGCACATGGTGCACTTACCGGCAAAACACTCACACATCAAATACAATAAACAAATCTTAAAGAATAGTAATTCTAATCAGTTATGTAAGCTCTGTGTAGCATTTTCCTCTCTCTCTCTCTCTCTCTCTCTCTCTCTCTCTCTCTCTCTCTCTCTCTCTCTCTCCTCCTCCTCCTCCTCCTCCTCTTCCTCCTCCTCCTCCTCCTTCTTCTTCTTTTCTTCCACACCCCCTCTCCCACTCTCCTCATATTTTCTTTTTTCTACTTACCTGGAGTTCAGTTTGCATTTCCTTTTCTGACTTCCTACAAGGGACAGTTATATCACTTTTATGATTTTTCTCTTAATATAAGCACTGAAATCTGCAGGTTTCTCCCCAAGCGGTACTTGCACAAACTCTCAGACCTCTAATATGTTGTTTAATTATCATTTACCTTTAATCATGAATTTACTTACCCTATTCTTTATGCTTTGAGCTTTTCTTATTTTTTTATTCCTACTATAATTGTCATATGATTAAATAACATACCTCTCTTTTTTTGTTTTTTTTGTTTGCTTGTTTTTTTTTTGTTTTTGTTTTTTCTGACAGGGTTTCTCTGTGTAATAGCCCTGGCTGTCCTGGAACTCGCTTTGTAAACATACCTCTTTAAGACTTAATTTTTTTCCTATTTGTTTTAATGGTTTTGGGGGGAAAAAAAGATCTCATGGAAACCAGGCTGAAGTCAAAATTGATGAGCATCCAAAGGTGGCCTTGATCTTGCTAAGTAGCCAAGGATGATTTTTGAACTCCTCATCCTCCTGCTTCAACCTCCAAGTGCTGGTCCTACCACCTGGGCCACCGTGCCTGCTATAAAGAATGCATACTGTTAAACTGTTAGGTAAAAGTTCCATAAGTACCAATCAAGTCAGGATGACTGATAGAGCATTGTAAATCTTCTAGAACCTTCCTGAAATGATTCCGAATTGTTCTGTCAGTTACAGTGTGAGTGATGTGAGCACCCCAGGACTTTGTAGACTGAGGCAGATTCATCAGGTTTCTGTGTGTCATGTATTTCAATGTTCTGCAATTGTATTTCTATATTATTTTGCATAACTCTAATTAATTGACTACTTTGCTATCAGACATCTCTCCTTGAATATAAGGACTTTTTCATTTTTATTTCCTATGTATGAGTGTTTGAGTGTTATACTTGCCTATAAATACATGCACTGTGTGTGTGTCTGGTGCTCATAGAAGCCCGAAGAGTGTGCCAGACAGTTGTGAACTACCATGTGGGTGCTGGGAACTGAGCCCAGGTCCTCTGCAAGAGGAGCAAGTTCTCTTAATCACCAAGCCAACTCTCCAACCACTATAATTACAATAATTAAGATATCATATCATTTTAGATTGGCCTATGGCTTATATTAGTTACTTTTGCATTGTTATAATACCTGAAAAAAAGCAACCTAAGGTAGAAAGATTGATTTGGGCTCACAGTTTCCAAGGGTGTGGGGGGTCCCCTTTTCCTCTCAGCCTGTCGGATACCAGGTCCAGAGGGCAAGAGGCAGTGGCAGTGACAGAAAGCTTTGTGTACAGCTCATGAGCACGAACGGAGATGGACTTTGGTGAATCGGCTCAATTTTATTCCAGAGTATAAGGAATATATAGGATTGGGGAGCCTGGGGACAAACTATAATTTGCTTTAAGTGGCAAGTTCCTATCACAAGGCTTTGTATGTGGCAGTAGGGTCCTGTCAAAATGACTAGAGCACTTGCCTAATTACCACGTGGGTCACCAAGGGAAGAGCATTTGCAGGTAACTGTGTCAGGGACCCCCTTGAGATAAATCAGGCATCCTGGACTTAGAGACATTCTCCTGATAAGGGCAGGGAGAGAGCGGGAAGCTTTGCTGGGGAGGGAGGGAGTTTCCATATTGCTGAGCTTAGAGAAATAGTCTGCCAGACTATGGTAGACTGCAACCTCTGATCAGCAGGGCATTCCAATGTGAGAGTTAAAGTATACCATAGGAGCAGCTTAGACCACAGGGGCAACAGTGTGTGCAGAGGCTGGTCATATTCCCATGGACCAGTGGAGCTTCCTGGAATGGAAACCAGGGAAGAGAGGGGAGGGGAATTGCCTTGGTATATGCTTTATTCTTTCATCTTATTAACTAAACTTAGGCTACTAGATCATGGAGTGAGGCTATGAATTATGCTGCCTAAGACTCACAGACATGATTCTGGGACATGATGGTTTCGGAACCCCAGTGAAGGCAGCCATGTTCTTCTCTCCTCTGTGACATACCCCAGGGAAGTCAGATTTCAGCACTCCTTCAGGGCTGTGCTCCTTAATGTTTATAAAGAGCACTCTTCAGGGCTGAAGGTTTTGCTCATGTTTCTCTTGGCAGTGAGTAGAAGGTAAGCTCTGGGCCCCAGGGAGAAGTCTGATGTTTCTTGGTCTTAGCTCCTGGAATGCACTAGACCCTGACCATGACACTCATGACCATACCCGAACACACCAGGACTTGCAGCTGACTTTATATGACCCCAGGACTCTCTCTGACCTTCCAGGTTGTCCCCTCTGAATTAGAACTTCAATCATACTTCTCCCATGTCCTCTGATGGCCACCATACGCGGAGTGTACCCTGCTCACCCCTATGCTACCCTCTAGCGTGGCTGTTATACAAGATAGTGGGTGTGCATATGTAGGTCCTGATGGCTTGTGGATGCCCTTGAACTGCTGTTGCAGGCCTTTGACGGGGGGCTTGCAGGACATTTTTCTGCCTGTGAACTTGTGGAAGAGACAAATGGATTTCTTTCCTCTTTCTGATCTTATGTGGGAACTATAAAAAAGGTGTTTCTCCCTGGTTAGAAAGAAATGCCTTTCCCAAAGATGAATTCAGACAGCTTTATTTAATAGAAAACCCAGCTTGTCTGTCTTTAAATACAGTCTTCCCTGGTGACTTTTTTCCCAGCAAGAAGAATGAGTGTCTTGACTGAAGGGAGGCTGTGTGGGAACAAAGGAAGGGAGAGCTGTTAGGAAAGAAAGGGGGAGGGAAGGCAGTGTGGGGTTGTGCGTGCGTGCAGGGGTGAGGGGAGTCGATGCCTGGAGGCGCATCAGCTCCCCCATCACTCCTGCCATTTTGAAACTCGTAGTTAATTGAAAAGACAGTATTGCACATGGCTTTGCCTGTAGTCCAAGCATTCAGCAGACTGGGACAAGAGCATCTTTATGAGTTGGAGCCCAGCCTAGGCTAACAGTGAGGTATAGGACAGACAGAAGTACAAAATAAGATCCAGTCTTGAAAGGGAAGGGGAGAGGAGGGGAGGGGAAAGGAAGAGGAGGGAGAGACACAAACACTGCAGTTTGTACCTCCATTTCTCCATTTGCCCGTGGGAATGGTCACACAAGTGTATTACAGGGTAAGGAGAAGTTATTCACAAGGGTCCGGTTTATGCAAGGATGCTGTTGCTTCTCAGTGGGAATTTGCAGTGTCCACAGGGTGGTCACCAGAACAAGGGGCAAGGTGCTGCCCAGGGGCAGGCAGAGGTCTCCCTAGAACCACTGACCTCACAGGCTGTAGGTGGTCTGGGGGTGAGTGGATTTAGACGACAAGACGTCCTGAGAATCCTGGGGAAAAGAGATTCTTACATTCATATAAGAATATGGGCAGGAAGCCTTTGGAAATGTCTGCTCCTCAGGCAGAGGTAGCAGGAGACTATGGGGAGACATAACAGAGACAGTGGGGTTCAAATAGGACCTGAAACACTACTTGTGAAATAGGCATGAGCTGGGGCTTGCAAGGTCCAGCCTAACCTTGACCTAGTATATGTTCTTGGGTAGAAATGAAGATGCCCAGTCACTAGATTCTGTTGGCTATATGGTGTGTGTGTGTGTGTGTGTGTGTGTGTGTGTGTGTTGCTACAAAGAAAAGAAGCATGATGGAGGTAAAGCTGATTTGGGATACAGTTCCATCTGTGGAGGCTGGAGATGGAATCCCAGGCTCTGGTTTCCCAGGCAGGGAGGTCTCTGGTGTTCAGGATCATTAGGACTGCAGATCTGCTGTTATCATGAAGCCAACTGACCCTCGGCCATGTCTATTGCTGTTTTAAGCTCTCTGAAGACAGTTTGCTGTCTTCTTTCCTTCCTCTGAGCAGGCTGGCCCCAAAAGGTTCTACCCATGCCCACTCTGTTCCTACCAGCAGCGTATGAGCTAACACTGAAACTGTTCCCTATCAGCTTTTGCTATGATATCAAAGCTGAAGGTGCCCTGACATTTACAGATGATGACAGATTCTTACAATCCCATGAAAGATTTAGGTGGGACCCTGCAGAACATCTGGAATAGCTGGGAAACTGAGGCTCACCTGTCAGAAGCCAGAGGAGATGGCCTTCCCAAGGTCACCACCCATGAACAGTCAACTGAAAAATCTGTCACCGCTGTTCTCCAGACTTTCTGTCCTGGAGGAAGACATTAAAAGCCTCAACTGGAGGGAAGCAGACACAGGGAAAGTCACGTGGAAGTTTCCCCTCTGTTTTAGAGGTTTGTAACTGGATGGAATAGAAGTTAAGTGAACATCAGAGGAAATATTCCTTCCATCTCTTCCAGGAAGACTGGAAGCTAACAGTAGGAAAGTGATAGAAGCTGGGCTGAGGGCTGTCTGGATAAACTGACCGTGAGCAATCTGTGCAAGAAAGTTCACATTACTGTCACCATGCTGTTCTGAGTAAACACCCTTTGCCGAGGAAATAGACATTATCTCAGACTTCTCTGTGGATAAGTTGACTGTGCAAAGAAAAAGTGGGGCTGGAGATGTAGCTCAGTTGGTAGGGTGTTCCCCACACGTTATCCTAGTGCTTAGGAAGTGGACCCATGAGGATTTGACATTCAAGACCAGCTTCAGATATATAGTGAGTTCAAGACCAGTCTAGGATACATGAGAGTCTGTCTCAAAAAAAAAAAAAAAAAAATAAAGGTGGAAGGGGGAGGGGAGGGAAAAGAAAGGCTCAGTGAGTCAGCCCCCCTTGGGAAAGTCAGTCAGAGATGGAGTACCCATGAGCTTCCCCATGCCTCCATGTTCATAGGAAACTGGTGTATCGCTCATCAGCTATAGTGAGCAGAGCCCTCCCCACCTGAAGGAAGTTAGCAAAGCAGTTCGTCAATAAAGAGGATGATGGCGACAGTGATAACGACAAACACATGCTGTCTAGAAATAGGGAATATAAATACATATATTATATACATACATACATACATGCATATATACATATATATATACAAATATATACTCATTGTTGTCATTCATATTCATTACCTTATTCCCTTTCTATAGATGATAAACTCAGCAGTTACAGATGGTAAGGATATGGTGGCTGTCACCTTGGCCATTGACTGACTGTGTTTGATGTCCCCAAGTTCCTTCCACTGAAAATATGACCACTGTTGGACACGTGTTTGCTCTGACTTGTCTTTTACATCAGTTTTTGCTTTTACTGATACAAAATCAAACCCAAGAATCCCATTGTAGCTATATATTTTACACACATAATTAAAGATAGATTTATTTTCTTTTTTATGAGTTAGGTTTATGATTTAAAAGCTGAGAGCTAATGTCACATGTCACAGCCCAGTCTGACTTTTCAAAGAGAAATCATGGCCATGCCGAACTCCCCGAGAGAAATCTAAGAGAGTAGACTGAGTTTCATGGCAGTGAGCACAGTTGTGAAAGATGCTTTGGTGGCCATGTTATACATATGGAAATGAAAGGGATACTTAAGGCTGGGTCCAGCAAAGATGGAGTCAGAAGCTGAAAATGATGTGTGTTAGTGTTGAGGTGCAATCACCAAGCTTGAGAGCGGTGGGAGAAAGGGAAGCAGTCACATTTTCAATGAGTTAAAATTAAAGCTCAAAGCTTCAATGAGTGAAAGAATAGATGCCACACATTTTAATGAGTACCAGAGCAGGAGAGAGTCTGGGGTGAGATTTTACAGAAAAAGCCAAAGGGAGCAACATGAGGATGCTGAAGCTAATATGGGGAAGAGGGAAAGGGGAGGGTGCATTATTAAGTAACAGGAAATGAGTAACTGTAAATCCAAAGAAAAGGAGCGATTAAGAGAGTGTGCAGACAAGGAGAGAGGTGTGAAAATCCCATGGGTGGGAGCCAATGAGCACAGGAGGAGCTTGCTAGGACCGCTGGCCTGTCCAGGTGGACAGGGCAGGTGTGAGGCATGATGAATGAGGTGTGCTGAGGCCACGTGAGTGGCTCGCCTCCACACCAGGCGAGAAGAGCTGAAGGTCACATTCTGGAAACGGAAATCCATTTTCCTAGGGGCAGTGTGCAATGTTAAAAGGTTTTATGATTATGCCAGAGGAGGCAGTTAGACAATTAGCACTCTCTGAAGGTTGACAAGGCAAAGGCTGTAGATGAATTATATCCTAACCGTGTGGAGAGGAAAAGCCAGTGAACTGTGAAATCCTGAGGGTGTGTACCGCTCCCAGGACCTCCGAGGGGGCCCAAGGGTAAGGGAAGCCTGGAGTAGAAAGCTGGGGGCGGGCATCTTCTTTGGACACCAGGCAGTTCTGTGCAGAAACACGGGTCTCATCTCTTGCTGTCTCTGCCCTCTTCAAACTATCCCACCTCCTTCTTTGTGTTCAGCAGCTCTCCATGCCTTGTACTTGGTTGACTGGTCCAATCCTAAAACAGAATGTAGATGTTTCCAGAATGTTAATGCCACAGAACTGGAATGGTCTCTGGATTCCCAACACTTTCTCACTTACAGGGCTCATTACATAGTAAACACTTACTTGTGAAAAAGGAGGTAAGACTGAAGACCTGCTTCCACATCCAATATGGCTTTATTTGTTGTTAGATTTATTTTATTTTTAATTATGTATATGTAATTGTGTCTGGGGTACACATGAGTGCAGTTATCCATGAAGACCAAAAGTGTGTGTGTGTGTGTGTGTGTGTGTGTGTGTGTGTGTGTGTGTGAGCTTCTGGGGTTTTCCCTGTCTCTGCCTCCACCTCTACACAGGTGTTCTGAGATTATAGCACATGCCGCCATTTATGTAGGTTCTGGGGATTTGAACTCAGGTCCTCATACTTTTGAGAGAAGCGCCATTCCCACTGAGCCATCTCCCCAAGAAGACATCCAACAGTTCTTGCCACAGAACATTCATGCCTCGGAACATCTCCACATTTGCTCATCATGAGTAAACCAGGGTGGTGTTATCACCCCCTTAGCAGTTCTCTCAAGACTTCAGGAGATATATGTGAGATCTCCCTGTAAACCGCTGCAGAACCTGCAGCACGTCTGCCTCCATGAGGGTCAGGCAGAACCCTAGTTGGCTCTGAGATCTAAGAACTGACAAAGGGAAGACGGATTCTGCTGCAGATTCTAGCACGGTATGATTAAAGTCTGATGACCGGAAGAGAAATCACTTCCCGGTGAATTATGAGACCCAATTTATGGAATAAATTATCGGACTGGGTTTTTAGAAACTCCAACAGTGGTTATAATTTATCTTGATTATAGAAAGGTTTCATGAACCATGCTATGCAAATTATTGATCTGCTTCCTAAGCACACCGTGCAGGTGCAGGGCCCTCTGCAAAAGTCAGACACTTCTTTCTCCTGGACGTAGTGCAGCAGCCTGCTGTTGCTTAGAAATAGAGACATTTCCTCCATGATCTTGAATGATTGTATGTGTACATGCATGTGTTCATGTGTGTGCAGGTGCATGTATGTGCAAGTGAGGTTATAAGACAGCCTTGGATGTTGGTACTATCCAACCTTTTATTGTTTGAGAATCTTACACAAGCATCTAATTCATTTTGATGAAATACATCCCTACCCCCACCCCTCCAATTCCTCTCCTACCTCTTTTTCAGTGTCTCTCACTAGCCTAGAATTTGTCACATAGTCAGATGTGGTTAGCCAGTGAACCATGGTGATATTCTTGTCTCTGCTTCTCTGACAGTGGAATTAGAAGTGAATTCCACCATGCCTGGGCAGAACTCTATGCAAGGTGTCTCCCCAGTCTTTAAATGGCCATGGAACTGGAGCTCAACTATGCATGCCCTTCACATTATCAGACATCTCTTCAGGAAGCTAGAATCTTCTTCCTGGTGGCTATGATTTGACTGTCTCTTATATTCTATCTGCTCAGGCTGCAGTTCAAAGACCCTGGGGTGTTGGTGGTTTGTGGTCGGTAAGTTTTAGAGTCACCCTTGCAGAAGGAACAAACATTTAGAATCAGGATTGTTGCCAGGTTGTTCTCAGTTAACCCTTGCTAAAGTGAAGCTTCTCATTCCCCCACAGGGGCATTTCTGGACTTGTCAAATGCCAAATGCCAGCCTGAGGCTCTGTGGAAGCATCAGGAAGTGGTCAAGTTTTGAACTGACCTTCTACTCAGCCTCACCCCAGGGTCATGGAGGAGACTTAGACATGCCCACCTTCAGCATGAGAGCCTGAACTTTCCATGCGGTTCTTTAGCAGGGTGTGCCCAGGTAGCTCTTTGTCTGTCGTACATATTCTTCTGTTTCTTTTTCACTCTGACCATCCCTTTCTACTCAACCCCACTCTCTCCTGGGAAGGTAGAGCTCCTGCTCAGAACACTCTAAGCCAATGTCTAGACAAATGGCGAAGGCTGCCAAGTAAGGCACACAGGAATGCTTTCAACATCTGAGTCAGAGGCACATTTGGGCAGATACCATGCCTGTGCGATTTGATGGAGAAATGCCCTTGTCTGGCTGCCCTTGACTGGAAGAGATCCTCAGCATGAATCTTGTCCACTCATTCACCTTAATCTCAACCTTTCCTCCCCTTGGCTCCCAAGAACCAACACCAAAGTGCAAATTTGATGTCACTTCCAGTTTCTATGCCCTAATGCATCATGGGAATGACTGGGGAGTCACAGACATCACTAGAAATTACAGACTTGCAGGGCAGTCAATGGAACTTTGAACAAGGATGGGTTAGAAAGGGGTTAAGAGGATGGGCAGAGCAGTCAGGTGCCCACCACTTCACCTATCCAAACAACAACTCAACATCCTAGTATGTTCAGTAGGTATTTCACTGGAATTCATTAAGCCAGTAAGTTAGTGTTCCTGCTATATGTTCCATCATCAGAACAATCTGGTTTCTGCTTGTAGCATTACTGTTTGAACATAAGAAAATAGACACCCAGCAGGATGTACTGCCCCTTCAGTCAGAGTGGCCCCCCCATAGGATTTGAGCAGAACCGGAGAGCTGGTGTAAAGGGACCGGCCCCACAGACTATAGTAGAGCAAGACCTGCTCGTTCAAAGGCTTTTGTTATGTTTTTTATTATGTTCCTCAAGAAATTAACAAAAACAATAAATACATGGGATAGGCAATGCAAATGACAACAGCCATGTTTAACCCATGAAGAAATACCTGAACGTGTGAGTTCCCTGGGAGCACATGCTGTTTACGCTTGTATGGTCTTTAAAAGTGTCTTAGGGAAAAATGTGTTGCAGATGGGGATGTCATGTTTCTCCCATGGCACATAAAGAAGACACAGAAGACAGAAGCCTGATTTAAAATACTAGCATAGCTTTGCATATGCTAATTGGTCAAGAAATATATAAGCACTATAGTGACCTTAGGAAAGGCTGGGTCTGCTTGGGAGAGAGGCTATAGCTTGGGAGCATAAGTGGTAGAGAAGGACTTCTGATGTCAGGACAATGGCTGGGAACCCAGATGGGGTTATAGTGACCTGAGGTGGTTGGCAATTCCCGATGGTTTATGTGTGCATGTGAGTGTATACCTGGTGTGTGCCTGTAGGTTCCACTCTGGTGCTCTGTGCTGTTTGCTGTATTGTATTGACTTAATGTTTCTTGCAGTCAAAATTATGCAAAAACAAGCATAAGATTAATGGAAATTTTGAGGTCTGGGGGCACACTCGGTGGTTAAAGTGCTGCTGTTTAACCATGAGGACCAGAGTTCAGATCCCCCAAACCCACCGAAATGCCAGTGGCCCACCTGAAATTCCTACTTTGGAAAGTAGGGGACAAGGGACTTAGCTCCAGAGCAACATGGCTATGTCTGCAATGACTAGCCGTATCAGCAAGCTCTGGGTTTGGATGAAAGACCCTGTCTCAATGAATGAGGCAGAAGAATGATTGAAGGTGATTCCCAACATCAACCTTGGGTCTTCACCTACATGCATGCACTCATGGACTCATGTGCACCCCCACACATGCATACAAAGCATGCACACACATGCACAAACACACACACACACACACACACACACACACACACACACACGCATACCATATACACATACATGAAAATGGGAGAAAATGAAGGAAAATTCTGAATGTTTTGTAATCTGATAATAGCCTGAAAGAGAACTGTATCTTTAATGCAAGCATGGCAATAGACCAGAGTATGCCTGGGTCCTCCATCTTTGAATGGAAACTGGGCAGAAATCTACCAAGTGCCTAACCAAAACCACAGACATATAAGAGCAGGAGTTTTGACTCGGTATGAAGTCTTTTCTAAAAGGGAGCAATTCTGTAAGAAATAATCAGAGACCTAGAGATAAATGTGGTGTGGAAAAGAGGGACGGGGTGTGGACTCTGAGGACAGCCATTCTCTCAGCTGTAGTATGGTATTTAGCTTACCTTAGGCTTACATACATTGAGGTGAGTAGGTGTGTTTTACAGTCTAGGCCTCAGCACTGTATAAACTAGGTGTGCTGGGGCATTCCTGCAATCAAAGAACTGCAAAAATAGAGGCAGAAGAATCAGAAGTTCAAGGTCATCCTCTGCAACATTGGAAGTTTGACCTGGGATACATGAGACCTCAAAGTAAGGAAGAGATAGGGGGGGAGATGAAGAAATGGGCAAAAGAAAGGAGGAGTGAGGGGGGAAAGGGGAGGGAGATCTGGAGTCAGTATTTTTAAATTTAGAGCAGACTAACATATTGAAGGAGAGAAGAAACAAAACTTAACCCCTCTCCATCCTCAGAAACTTCCTAGAAGTAGGTGAACCCACCAACTATACAATGAAGTCCTAACTGACTGGCTTCTGGATACATCAGAGAGTGAGTACGTTGAGATATAATAAAGAAGCCAAGTTAACCGTGAAGTGGTTAGCAGCAGCCTGATCCAACATGGCTGGTGACCTTCTAAGAATGGTATATTTGATCATATAGTAAGACATCAGGAATACCCTTCACAGAGGGATGGCCACATGAGGATGCAGATAGAAAATGTCACCTACCAGCCAAGGAGAAGAGCCTCAGAAGCAGCCAGCCTCACTCACTTTGATCTTGGACTCCAACCTTCAGAACTGTGGAGAATTAGATTTCTGTCATTTAAGCCATCCAGTGTGTGACACTCTTACAGGAACCCTAGCAAAGCAGTGTAAGTAGATTAGGCACGGAAGGTGAGAAATGGGGGCTCTACTTTAAGTGTCCTCTAAAGAGGTGTCCAGTAACCCTCAAAGGAAGAAAATGCTATAGGCAAAGCTTACATAAAGTATCCCATCAGGGGTAAAGTGGGATAGAAGCATTTTTAGGTAGTAAAGCCATTCCCTGACTTGGAGCCAAATGCCTTTCAGGGCCTTCCTTGGACCCCAGCTACTTCCACAGCTAGCCTTCTGGTTTAACTGTATTTTCTACTCACTGACCTTGGCCAACAGTCAGTGCAGCAAGGACAGAGAGTGGTTTGTAAGAGTTTCTATTTGATTAGGTACCAGAATGGAGACAATTTTCCCTTAGTCTGGGCCAAGAATCTGCTCACCAATTCAAAGGGGTATAGCTTTATATGAGGGCATTACCAACTACTCAATACTTTCAGGTGGTTGAAAATGTTGGTTTCCAATCTGGGAAGCAATCAGGCACAAGGTCACCTTGATGCTCACATCAAAAAGATAGTCTAGAAACCCATGTCTCTTTCTCAAAAGAACAGGAAAAGGAGGGCAGAAAAACAGGGTGAGAAAGTCACTAAAAACTGCAAGTTATGCCAGATCAACACAAGAGGGACAGAGAATAGCTTGGGAGAAAACTGGGATGTTCTGCTCTTACTGGGACAGATTCTTCTCCTCAAAGACCCACTTAAGAGAGGCAATTAGATTGCCGGGCGGTGATGGCGCATGCCTTTAATCCCAGCACTCGGGAGGCAGAGGCAGGCAGATCTCTGTGAGTTCGAGGCCAGCCTGGGCCACCAAGTGAGTTCCAGGAAAAGGCACAAAGCTACACAGAGAAACCCTGTCTCGAAAAACCAAGAGAGAGAGAGAGAGAGAGAGAGAGAGAGAGAGAGAGAGAGAGAGAGAGAGAGAGAGGCCATTAGAACAGGTTAGGTTCTATTTCCCCATGAGTCCTGTCTAATTCCATAGCTGTTTGTGGGAAATGTCTGATGTTAGATCATCCACCCACACACACACAACTAGAAGTTTTATCATATTTGATGGAAGGAAATAGACATTAAGATGCAAGACCTCATGTCATTTTGACCAATAGGGTACCATGAAAAGTGAGTGCTTCATTAATTCCTGTTTTTGACATCCATTTTTTTATTAAGAAAATGTTTTCATTCATTTTACACACCAATCAAAGATCTCCCTCTTCCCTCTTCCGTCCTCTCGCTCCCCCCCCCCCCCGCAGCCTCCTCTCCCAACCCACCTCAGACTTCCACCCACAAGGAGGCAAGGCCTCCCATGTGGAGGCACATTCAGTAGAGGCAATTCTAAGCCCTTTCTCCTGCCTCAAGGCTGCACAAGGTGCCCCATCATAGGTAGTGGGCTCCACAAAGCCCACTCATGCACCAGAGATGGATTCTGATCCTACTGCCAGGGAGCCTCCTAAGCAGATCAAGCTACACAACTGTCTTGCCATGCAAGGGGCCTAGTCTAGTCCCATGCAGGCTCCACAGCCATTGATCCAACTTCCATGAGTTCCCTCTGGTTTGGTTTGGTCATCCCTATATGTTTCCCCATCATGATCTTGATGCACTTGCTCATAGAATCCCTCTTCTCTCTCTTTGAATGAACTCCTGGAGCTCTGTCTAGTGATTGGCTGTGGATCTCTGCATCTGCTTCCATTAGTCATTGGAGAAAAGGTCTGTGATGGCATGGTATTCACTGGTCTGATCTCTGGGGCAAGCCACTTCAGTTCAGGTACCCTCTCCACTATTGATTCCTAAACAAAACACCAGTAACATAGACACTGAGAACAACAATTAATAAATGGGACCTCCTGAAACTAAGAAGCTTCTGTAAGGCAAAGGACACAGTAAATAAGACAAAACGAGAGCCTACAGAAAGGGAAAAGATTTTCACTAACCCCACATCTGACAGAGGGCTGATCTCCAAAATATATGAAGAACTCAAAAAACTAGACATCAAAATAACATACAATCCAATTTAAAAATGGGTTATAGAGCTAAACAGAGAATTCTCAAAGGAAGAATTTCAAATGGCCAAAAGACATTTAAGGAATTGCTCAGCATCCTTAATTATCAGGGAGATGCAAATCAAAATGACTCTGAGATACCATCTTACACCTGTCATAATGGCTAAGATTAAAAGCACCACAGAGAGCTTATGTTGGAGAGGATGTGGAGCAAGGGGAACACTCCTCCACTGTTGGTGGGAGTGCAACCTGGTATAGCCACTTTGGAAATCAGTATGGCTGTTTCTCAGAATATTGGAAATCAATCTACCTCAAGACCCAGCTATACCACTCTTGGGCATATACCCAAGGAATACTCAACCATACTACAAGGACACATGCTCAACTATGTTCATTGCAGCATTATTCATAATAACCAGAACCTAAAAACAACCAACTGAAGAATGGATTATGAAAATGTGGAAAATGGATTACAAAAATATATCTATACATATATACAATGGAGTACTACTCAGCAGAGAAAAACAATGACATCATGAAATTTGCAGGCAAATGGATGGAACTAGAAAATATCATACTGAGTGAGGTAACCCAGACCCAGAAGAACAAACATGGTATGTACTCACTCATAAGTGGATACTAGATATAAAGCAAAGGGTAATCAGGCAACAATGCACAACTCCAGAGAAGCTAACTAACAGGGAAGACCCAAAGAGGGATGCATGGACCACTATGGGAAGGGGAAATAGATGAGATCTCCATGAGTAAACTGGGGGTGAGGGGTGGGCAATGGAGGGTAGGGGATAGGGGATGAGAACATAAGGGAATGGGATGGTTGAACTGGAACATGGAGAGAGGGTGGGGGGTGCAATGAAAGAGATACCATGAGGCAGAGAGACATCATGGGGATAGAGAGAAACCTGGTGCTAGGGAAGTTGCCAGGAATCCCCAAAGATGACCCCAGCCTGGACATCCATTTTCGAGTCTTTTTTTTTTTTTTTTTTTTTTTTTTTTTTTTTTTTTTTTGGGAAGAGCTGAGGTAGAGCTCAGGAACATGCTTGTAGGCATGTGCTCTACCACTGGGCCATCCCCTCAGACCAGCACATCTATGTTGGCCCTTGTTTTCGAAAGGCATCTCTTGTGATAGCCTCATTCCAGGTTCTGTTGCTTTCTAGACACTTTTCTGCTGTGGTCTTCTTAGAGACTTGTACAAAGGTGGAATACTATAAAAAACAAATTGCATGGGCAACTAGATTTCCCAAACACCACATTGACATGGAACTCAAGGAGACTGTGCATGTTGAAAAGTCACCTTTGTGTTCAATTATCCTTAAATCTCATTATATATAATGCATCTACTAATGAAGAACCCAGGATGTTCAAATCAAAACATGACATGCATGAAACTCGCAGCAATGGTTTCCAACTGTGAACTATTTTGTGGTAGGGCCAGAAGTCAGCACACACACACACACACACACACACACACACACACACACACACACACACACCTCACGGTGCCATTTGTGGGTGTGGACTATCAGATTTTGTCACAGAGTTTTGGATCGAATTCTTGTTCCAGCTCCAAGTAGATGTTACTTTAGACAAGTCATCTGTCTCTTTAAGCGTACTTCCTCTTGAAAAGTTGGAAACAATAAACAATTTAGATTATTATGAAGATTAAAATTATATTAGCAAAAAACCTTAGCATAGAACTTGGTACAGAGTAAGGAGAGCCCAAGTTAATAGCTGTAGTGATGATCATTATGTTGGTGATGTTGCTAGTGAGGATGGTGATAGTGGTGGTGATGGTGTTTATAGTGACAATGGTGGTTGGTGATGGTAACGGTGACCATAGTATTGATGGTGGTGATGTTGATCGCAATGGGTTGGCGATGGTGATGTGAAATGGTGTTGATGGTGATGATATTGGTGGTGATGGTGATAGTAGTGATGGTGTTGGTAATAGTGGTATGATGATGGTATTGCCAGTGACAATGATAATGGGATGATGGTACTGATAGTGGTGATGGTGGCAATGATGTGTTGGTGATGGTGGTGATGATAGTATCAGCTGTAGTGATGATGGTAGTGGGTCACATATGATGTTGATAATTATGGTGAAGATGATGTCTAATGATTACCTCTTGCTGTGATAAACTATTCTGAAAAAAAAGCAACCCAAGGAAGAAAAGGTTTATTTGGCTCAAGGTTATAGGGTACAATCCATCATGGCAGGAAATTGGGGCAGCAGACACTTGAAACAGCTTGTTACATCCACAGTCAGAAGCAAAAGAGCAATGGATGCATGCATGTTGGTGCTCAGCTTGCCTTCCTCATCTTGTATAGTCTAAGATACCCTGCCCATGGAATGAATGGTCCTGCTCACAATTGAGATGGATCTTCCCACATCAGTTAATGCAGTCCAGAAGTCTCTCAGACATTTCAGGGCTAACATTAATCCAGACAATCCCGTATAGGTCCCTGGTGGCTTGACTCCTAGGTGTTGAGTTGACAATACCCTCACAGACGTTCTTGGTGATGTTGCATCCTCCTCCTTAACTAAGCTAGAGTTACTGAGTTTTGCAAAAATATAAACCAATGCCACACTATTGATGGCACTTGGAGGAATATAGCTTTTGGTTAATAAAATATACTAGTGATAAGATAGTTCCTTATCTGAAATAATTTACTGGATAAATATTTTAAATATTTTTTCCATTTTAACTTTGCTCTATTTAAAAAAAAAAGCTTTTGGGAGTTCTCAGTAACTTCTCAGAATGTAATGGATTTCTGAGGCTGGGTTGAGGAAGCTACAGGTTAGCCTTATTGTTTCTCAAGTCTGAAAGGTTGGGGCTATAAGGAATTCCCCATACTTGCTGTGTTCCATGAGGAATGGAATTTATGCTTTGTCCTCAACATTATTTGGAAGATGAGGTACATCTGTACCAATATAGTGATCTGGACAGTAGATCAGGGTGTCTGGTAAGGACCTGAACCATCTTGGATCAAAGATGGCCATTTTCTGTATTCTCTCATGGGGAACAGGGGAGGCAGAGTCCTACTCTGGAATCTCTACTGATACAAGTACTAGTTCCAGCTACAAGGGACCCTCCCCCTACAACTCCATCATGTCCTAAGGGCCTCACCTTCTAATAACATCACATTGATAGTTAAGAGTCTCAGCACATGAGTTGAGAGCACACACATTCAGACCACAGCAGACTTTCTCCAATAAACTATATAGTTACTGTCTGTATAAAGCAAAGCAGGCTGAACATGGATCATTTTAAGGTTTACAGCAGGAAAGCAAGGAGCCCATCTTCAGGGGCTGGAAGATATCTCTAAGTGCCCATCTCTGGATATGGCTGGAGCCATTTAGATATAACATAGAACCGAAATGGTGCTAGGGGTAACTGAGCTCTGATTCTAGTCTGTGAACAAGAAACTTATGTTTGAAATGAATGCCAAGGCAGTCTAGTTACAGTAATGCCCTGTGTGGCTTTGCTTTTATTTTGCTTCCTGTCTGCAGAGAGGCTCCTCAGTTTTGCTGGGCTTTGATTTTTTTTCTGTTAATATGTGAGTCCAGGGGTCTGGGGAGATGACTCAGTTAAGAGCACTCACAACACTCGGCAACTCCAGTTCTACGGGATCCAACGCCCTCTTCTGATTTCTGTGGGCATTGCATGCAAGTGGTATACACACACACACACACACACACACACACACACACACGCAGTCAAAGCTCATACACGTACAATAAAAATAAAGCTTTTTTTTTTTTTTTTTTTAGTGTGTGTGAGTTTGGACATGTTTTACTTAGAGTCACGTAGATCTATATCTTATAGATCTTTAGAATTCTTTAAAATATTCACAAACAAGGCAATTCTCCCAAAAACAGAACATTGAGGTTTAAATGCTTCTCCCAAGCCCTGAAGGTATAAATTAGACACCTGCCTTCTGGTATTGTCACAAATAGAAGAAAAGCAGGAAAAACTGGTGTGGTTCTCCTGTCATTCTCAGACATGTCAGTTTTGTGTCAAGCCGTAAATAAGGAAAAGCACACATGCCCATGCACATGCACACACGCATGCACACATGCACACACGTGTGCACATGCTGTCTGTGCTGTCAGTCAGGTACTTGAAACTCTGGTCCACACTGAGATCTCCATTTCATGCTTTTCTCCCCATGATTAGCTAGTTCTATCCCGCTCTAATTTTTCTTGAAATTGGAGGAGGAAGATTGAGTTTAA
This sequence comes from Peromyscus leucopus, assembly GCF_004664715.2. NCBI lineage: Eukaryota > Metazoa > Chordata > Mammalia > Rodentia > Cricetidae > Peromyscus > Peromyscus leucopus. The sequence continues at coordinate 63,929,082 of NC_051065.1, forward strand.
CGTGTTGAAGGAGAGGGGGTGGCTCTTACGCATTTCTTTTTCCACAGCCGCTATGCTGTGTCGTTATTACGTGTATTTAATCACGCCATTATCAAGTTGGAAATTAAGTGTTGCCATCCAATTTTACAACATGTGCTTGGGGTGTTGATCTGATTATGCTGGATTGCTATGCGTGAGAGATGCCTTACATTAATTTAGAAAACCTGACTGCGACTGTTTATGAAGTAATTTTATGGAGGGGACGATTTCAAAGGCACAGTAGAGGGGGGGAAATCACTTTTCTGAAGACTAGCAAAAGAGAGTCTGGGAAGAATGCAGTGTAACAGCATAGCCTCAGAGGGAACTGGGACCTATAAAGGGCTTAGGAAACCATCACCTCCGATGTGGCATGGGCCCGAATGGAAAATAGAATACCCAGGATCCTGTGTTTGAGGCTCCTAAATTTCAAACTGAGCTGTCTGATCCATTTGGGTCCAGGAGGTCAGAGTGGATTTTTCCTGAGGGAGAACTAAGCCCCAGTCCTGAGTTCCGGGCTAAGGAGTCAGGGCAGGGACGCTTCTACAGAGCAGGCAGTGGTTTGCCTCTGGTATCTTCTCTCTAGTTGTGCCTGTGGGGGGACTCTACTGTGGAGCTAGGGCTAGATGTGATTGCAAAGACAGGCCATGCCATCCTATGGGCCACGTGACTGTCTCCTTTATCATCCACAGAACACCTGGTTTGTGAGGACCAATTTTCCTTTCGTTGAAAAATCTCTCTGTGCAAAATAAAGAGGAGGAGTGTTAAGCTCACTAACAAGGCATCTTAGCATGGTAACGAGCTGTGATGAAAGACTGGGCCCGCTCAGCAGGGCAAGTACTCTTCCTGGAAGTTTCTTAGTTTCCTGATGTCTGTTACTTAGGCTCAGAGGACTTCCTGTCTTCATTATTCAGAGGGAAGAATCTCAGAAGTTTTAAGTTAGGAAGTAATCTGTGCACATAGACTATCATCAGTTGGGTTTGTCTCTATGTAGTGTGATGAGTCAGTGACTCCCTGTTTATATAATCATCAAATCAAACTGGAGATATGTGGGTTGCCCCTTTCTGGGGGAGCCAGGAAATACTCCATCAGCCCTTGCAGTAGCTCCATGACTCACACTGCGCACCTGAGGTAAAATGACCTCATGCACTCAATGCTCAGATCTAGTGTTAACCCAAACCCTCAGACTGAACAGCTGGTATGGATCAAAATTCCTGAGTCCCCTAGGCTTCCCATGTCCTGAAATAATCTTACCCATCCTAATGGATAGATGGGTACCCCTCAACAACAAGTACCCCAGTTTTGTCACTTTTGAGCTGCTGGATGCTGCCACAGTGCTGTGAAACAGCTAAGGAGCATGAGCATCTGTGTCTTGCCCCACGGTTCTCAGCTGGGCTGTCTCCTAATATGAACTCTTAACAGGATGGAATGATCATCAGAGTGACAAGCATGGCTCACTAGAGCATCACAGTAGACCTCAGAGGACACACCTGTCACTTCAAATGGCTCTTTGGGGACATCTGTGAATTTAGTTCTTATAGTGTGTTAGTGTAACTGCAAAGGACATTAATCCAAAGGGAAGCATTCTGCAGACTGTCAGGGCGGGCCTGACATGAAGATGGCTTCATCAGTGCTCAATGCCACCTGATTCCACAAAGGCCCCAGGCAGAGAACATAGCACAGTCCCTCTGCTCCAGTCTGGAGTGTGCCTTGCTATGTTCATGGATGACAGAGGCTAAGGGGAAAGGGCTGAGGGGGATAACTCTGTAAATAAAGCCCTAGTTATGAAAGCATGAGGCCCAGAATTTGGATTCCCCCATCCCCAGAAACCACATACTGTGTTTCTTTTCTTTTTGCTGTGATAAAATACTCAGACAGAAGCAGTTTTAAGGATGAAGACGTATTGTGTCTCACAGTTCATAGTGTGGAAGCCAAGGCAACGGGAACCTGAAGCAGCTGGCTGTAGTATGTCTGCCAGAGTCAATGGAAGAAATGAATGACTGCTGCTCCTGCTCAGCTACCTCTCTCCACTGAAGTGCAGTCCAGGATCCCAGCCAGGGGATGTCCCCACCCACAGTGGGCAGGTCTTCCTACCTCAGTTAACACAATCAAGATAAACCTCCAGGGGCATGCTCAGTGATTCTAGATTCTGTCAAGTTGACTATTAACACTATCACACAGAGAATTCCTGATGGGTGTGGTGGCCATCTATAATCCTTGCTCTCAGGAAGCAGAGGTCGGGCAAGCTGGCTACCGACATGAGCTGAATAGGCTAGCTCCAGGTTCAGGGAGTGACCCTGCCTCAGGAAAGAGAGAGCGATCAAGAGGATACTTTATGTCAACCTCTGGCCTCCACACAAATCTGCATACGTGTGTACCTACACCCATGTGAGCACACACACACACACACACACACACACACACACACAAACACACACACAACCCACACATATATACAAACACACAAAAGAATGTTAGAAGAAACGATTTTTAAAAAACCAGAAAAAAAAATAATGAATTCTGTTATTTGCAGCAACATGGACTAACTGGAAGGATGTTCTGTGAAATTTACTGATCAGCTGGCTGGGACTTTTTGCTCGAACTGGATAGGAATTATGGGTAGGTGGAGAGGAGCTCTTCCAGTATCAGCAATCCCAGTCAGGTACCCATGGCCAAGAGGCTTTCACCTCCAAAATTAGAAGTCCTGGGAGCCTTTGCATTCCTAGGCTTCCGGAAGCAGTGGGCAGCAGCAGGCTGCAGTGGGTGGTGGTGCCTTTTAGGGTCACAGTTTCCATCCAGGTGTTAGACTTCCCCCTACATCAGCATGTGTCAGGGGCCTGGGCTCACAAAGCTCCCCAGTGCTCTGGATCTCTTCCAGTAAGGACAGTGCCTCTCAATGTCTCACTTTCAGTCTCTGCCTCTTCTCAGTCCTCGCTGGCTGTCTTCACCTCTGCTGCCACTGCTTATGTCCCAGCCGTTCCCTAGACCTCCTCAGCTGCTCTCATGGCTGCTGTCACTCACTGCTCTGCAGCCTCTCCTGCTACTCCCATCACATTCGCTCCCCTCTCATGTCCTCACTAGCTCCGCATGGTCTGCTAATGGCAAAGATCAAAAGGTAGGCTAGGAAAGTTCACTCAGGCCAAACCTTCCATTGACCCTAATGCTGCAAAGGCCTGGGGACAGTACAGGAGGGGGTCTACCAACCCACTCTCAAATGGAGCCTGCTTATATGGTCGGAAAATGGGTGTGCGCACCAGTCCAAGCAGCCCTTCATGCAAACACAGGACTGTTCTGCACAGTCGTGGCACAGCCCTTCAGGTAAACGAGAAACTACACTTGTATTAATCACTTCAGTTCAAAGAATGAGGTTCGCATAGTCACAAGTCTTCAGCTGGGCCGCTGAGAAGAGTGCTCTCCCTCTGGTCTTTGTGGAAGAAACCTCAGGGTCTTTTAGAGTTCTGGGACTTGTGACGGCAAGTCTGGCTCAAGATGTTGGGAATAATCATGGCTAACCTGCACCTTCTGGAACTGGAGTTGTGTTTTAGCAGCAAGCAGCCTTGATTATCTTGCCGTTTTCTCAAGTTGTCTATAGTATGTTCAAAGTGGCCAGTGCTGACACAAGGTGTATGTGTGTGTGTGTGGGGGGGGTCCAGTTAGCTGTTTGACTGGCAGTTCTTCTCCCAAGAGAGCACCAGGGAAGAGACTGGCAGCTATCAATTAGAGAGTCAAATAACCCCTGCCCCCAGCCTCTTAGCTTATGTAAAGAAGAGGCTGACTTTAAAAGGGAAGTCTGTGATGAAGGTTTATCATTCTCATGAGAGTGCTTTAACCAGTGCTGTTCCAGGACAGGCAGGGTCCTTCTACTCTGTCTCAGAATGGACATAAAATCAAACACTGTGGGATCACGATTGCACTCAGTTGTAGACTCCATGAAAGCTAATGCAGTAGTAGTTGAGAGCAGATTGGCAGTCATAGAGGCTGGGAACCATGGGAAGAGGGGATTAGAGAAGTTAATCAAGAGGTATCGAGCTCCAGTGATGGGGGAATAAGCACACCGTATGGTGAATGATTGGCACACTGCACTATTTCCAGATCGCTACAAGAGTATTTTGAATGTTCCCAGGACAAAGGCATCATGCCTTTATGAGATGATAAATACTGTTTAGTACTCTGGTTTCATAGCATAAAAACAGCAAAATACCACACAATCGCCTGTAAAAAATGTGTTACTAGGATGTGTCAATTCAAATCAGAAAAAAGACAATTGTCCTGATGTAGGCTTTCATTGGAATAAAAAAACAGAGAAGTAGAAAATGCCACTGAACTTAAAACATTTACATTAAAAAAATCAAATGTCTCAGGATGGACAACCTGCCTTTGAACCAGGATACTCTCCACAGGTCCTTGGGACATGATGCTAAACCACACATGGAAATTTGTGTGTGTGCGCCACACAAACACACACACACACAAACACACACACACACAAACACACACACACACACAAACACACACACACACCAACAGAAGGTAAAGTTATCTTTAGGAGCTCAGTTTCCTTCCTTCCTTCCTTTCTTCCTTCCTTCCTTCCTTCCTTCCTTCCTTCCTTCCTTAAAGAAACCGTTTTCAGTTGTACTACAACTATATCACTGTCTTCCCTCCCTTTCCTCCCTCCAACTCCTCTCAAGTCCTCTACTCTCAAGTTGATAGTCTCTTTTTCATCTATTACTGATGCTGTGTCCATACACACCACACATAACACACAACTTAAATAATGGAGGGAAGTAAAGCATCTCACTCTGTCTGGTAGCTGTAGCTCACCTTGGCACAGATTATGGCGGTGTCCACGCTCCCGTGCAGGTGGACACTGACCTCACCATCTGCAGCATGAAAACCCTCTCACATGAGTGCTCCACTATGTATGGTCTGACCCAGGCTGAGTGGCCAGGTCAAGGTGAGCACGGTCAACATGACTGTTTGCTCACACTTTGATGAACAAGGCTCAGCCACTCAACACAAAGCCAGAAACTCCTCCCACCACACCCCATGCCCATGGCTGACTCCATCAGGGGCTACTCTGTTCTGTTAGAAAGGAAAAAGGGAGCTGGAGATGACCCAGTCAATAAGTGCTGAGGCCCTACATTAGATCCCTAGCAACTGCTTAAGATAAAACACCCAAGCATTGGGCTGGAGAGATAGCTTGGTGGTTAAAAGCACTTACTGTTCATGCAGAGGGCCTGGGTTTGGTTCCCAGCACTCCCAGGTCATCGTACAATCATCTGTTTCTCCAGTTCCGGGGAATTCAGTTCTCTCTTCTGGCCTCTGCGCTCACAGGCCACTACACTGTGCAGTTACATACATGTCAGCAAATCACTTGAACACATAAATTAAAGTAAACAAAAAATTAAAAGCCCATCATGATGCTGCACACTTTTAATCTCAGCTCTTGGGAAGCAAAGCAGACAGATCCCTGGGTCTCGCCTGCCAGCCAGCCTAGTGTACTTGGCTAGATACAAGCCAAGGAGACACCCTATCTCACACAACTTGGTAGGCAGCACACGAGGAACCACACCTGAAGTGGACCTCTGACCTCCACACACACACACACACACACACACACACACACACACACACACACACACACATGCACACATACATTCACAAAAATAAAATAAATAAAAAGAGGTGGGGAGATCAGCAGAGAGTCCATCCTGGGCACGTGGGAGGGGTCAGCAAGCAGGGCTGACCAGCCCTAAAGCCACCAAGTGAATGCAAGAAGCCAGGCTGAGCAGTACTGAGTTGTCTCAGCCTTTCACGAGCTTGCTGACTCAGAAAAAAAAAAAAAATTCCAACTTACAACACTGTGGGAAACAGTTTCACATTCCAGAAACTTCCAAATGGCTTTCACTTGCTGTCGGATGAGACACTTTCTTTGAAGAATTTGTTTAGAGCTTTGTTTGCACATGCAGCCCAGAGAAAACTCACGGGCTGCAGTGACTGTCCGCACCCAGTGTGTGACCAGTGTGAACAGATGGTGTTTATCATGGCTTTAGCATATGACTGACTGTCTTTTCCTCACTCGAAACTATGTGCAAATGAGAATCTTTGTCTGTAGAGAAGTGATTTATTGGGGCTGGAGAGATGACTCAGGTATTAAGAGCAAGTACTGCTCTTGTAGTGGACCCAGGTTCGGTACCCAGCTCACAACCACCTGTAAGTCCCACTCCAGAGGATCCAATACCCTCTTCTGGATTCCATAAGTACTCCACTCACATGAGTACATACCCACACACAGACACACGTAGATATACACATAGTTAAAAATGAAAAGAAAATATTTATAAAGGTGTGACTACTCATCACTCAACCTAGCACTTATACAAATATGCATTTTTACCTTCAAAAATGTTACCTACAGATGTACTCATTCTGTTAATGCACCATCGACTAACATGTTTGCAGATTTTAAGTGTCTCCATTATGTTTTGAAATATGTTCAATGGCATCAAATCGTAGTCCTTCCAATAAAGATTTGTCTACAAAGTATGTGATGGATATGTGTATGAGCTAGTTTTGTGCCAACTCAATACAAGTTAGAGTCATTTGGAGGGAGGGGCCCTCAGCTGAGAGAGTGCCCCCACTTTTTGGCCTGTGGCCAAAACTGTGATACATTTTCATGATTGATGATTAACATGAGAGGGTCCAACTTAGGGTGGATGATGCCACCTCCGGGACTGGTGGTTCTAGGTGCTATAAGAAAGCAGGCTAAGCAAGCCATGAGGAACTAGCGAGGGAGTAGCATTCCTTCATGGCTTTGACTTCAGTTCCTGCCTTCAGGTTCCTGCTTTGAGTTCCTGCCCTGACTTCCTTTCATGAGGCACTATGACTATAAGCTGGGGGAAAAAAATCTTTAAACTCCAAGTTGGTTTTTGTCATGATGTCTTATCACAGAAATAGAAACACTAAAACAGTATGCTTACATGTGTCTGGTATGTGCATACAGGCATGTGTATATATGTGTTGTGTACATAAGCATGTTTGTAAGACATATATATGTATATGGGCGAATGGGATTGTGTACTATGGATAATTTGGAGGCAGGTATGGTGAATAGCATGGTGGATTTGCTGTTTGGTGTTATGGTTCACATAAACAGTGTGTGTGTGTGTGTGTGTGTGTGTGTGTGTGTATGAGAGAGAGAGAGAGAGAGAGAGAGAGAGAGAGAGAGAGAGAGAGAGAGAGAGAATAGCTGTTGTGGCTGGTTTTGTGGTCCAAAGGCAGCCTTTCATGTCATTATCATAGGAAAGAGAAAATGTCCTTCTGTCCTTCTCAGGCTACAGCTACTTATAGGACAAACATGTAAATAGAGTCATTGAGAGCACAAGCATGTGGCACTACTGTCATGACATTGAGTTTCTTTCTTGCTGTGCTACTATACATAACTGCATAATAGTTTTCCATCCACATGTCAGTAGTTTGATTTCTGAGCCTAGTAGGAACTCCTGAGAGAGTTCATGGACATGTCTACTGGAAAACAGAAAAGCCTGAGTGGAAGATGGCTTCACCTCACACCGGGGTTGGCAAGCCGCCTCTGTGAAGGGCGTGCCACACATCTCTAATCTGTGCCCAGGCCATTTTGTACTCACTGGATTTAGCCTTAAACAAGAACTCACACCCCTCAACTCCAGAGGAAACAATTCCTCCGTGAAGCCGTCCCCAATCCCCCATGGAAGACAGTCATTTCCTATTGAGATAAACATATTAGCCCGCTGTTTTGAATTCTAATGTTTACATCCTACCCGGAGATTAGAGCGTGATGTAATGCCGAGTAACGTTAAGAACCATCAGTAGGACATTGTCAGAGGGAAGTTGCATGTAACCCAGATCAACGTTAAACAGTTGTTTACCTCCCAGACTTCATTCAGTCAACATGACAGCAAGGAACCGTTCTGGTAGCAGGGCCTGCCACTGGTGCCAGCCTCGTTTCCAGCTCTTCCTGTTTGGTGAGCATTTGCTGTTTTACTTTCACAAATGACTCCAGTTCCAGGGCTCTGCTGTGTTGGAGTGAGATGTAAACATGAATCCCTCCAGGCATCAGGGACTCTAGTCCTGTGATCACCTGCCATGGTGAACACATGCTGGTGTCCAGGCTGCTGGAAGGAATGGGCCACTGAGGCAGGGGCCTGATGCACACTCCAGACCCCCACTTGTTCTGCTTTCTGCTCTGCCCCTTTGAGCTGCTGATCACTCATGCATGAGATGCTGAGGATGTTGCCCGTTGCTGTGGGGACCAGGCACAACATGTCTAATGCAAAACTTGGTCTTATTGTAGCTGTATAATAGATAATGGCCACAATTATAACTATTAATAGTTAATTAACTACTAATTCAATTTACATTTGGATTTAATTAATATTCATAATGAATGGGTTCCTTATCTACTCTGAAAAAAGCATTTTCAGAGTCAAATAAATCATTCTTATGAAAATGACAATATTGACATTGCTGCGTTCCTTACATCGCCTCCCTCCAGTTCCTAGCTAGATATAAGTGTCAGCATTGACGGGCTGCTCACCCAGAGCCAGACCCCACTATACACATCTTACCAATACAGATAGTCCCTGGATTATGATGGCCTTCCATGGGTGCTTTTAACTACACAATAAAGTAGACATGATCCCAGGTAGGGAAGCCATCTTTCACATTTACATGTTGGCCTTTCCCTAAGTCTATTACATATCTCATAACAATGACACAGAACGTGACAAATGCCACTTACAGATTTGTTTTGGCTTGCAGTTGGAGGGGGCAGGGAAAGCATGGCAGTGAGAGCCTGAGGTAGCGGGTCACATTGCATCCATAGTCAGGAAGCAGAGAGAGGTGAATGCTGGTGCTCGGCTTTCTCCTCTTTATACAGTCTTGGGCCCAGGCTCTCACAATGGTGCCTTCAACATTAGGGGTGAGTTTTCCCTCCTCAGTTAACCCAGTCTAGAGACTCCCTTGCAGACATGCCCAGAGGGTAACTCTTGAGTAACTGCAGATCCCATCAAGTGGACAGCATTAGCTTCACACCAAGTCGGTATGTAACGTGGTTCTCTGTTTTGGAACCAGGAAGCACCAGCTCTCCCTTAGTTCTGATCACAGCCGGAGGCAGCTACATACACTCCATGGTATGCTGTTTTGCTGAAGCCAGGAACCTCACCAGGGTGGCAGGTTACATGCAGATTTCAGCTTTTTGGAAGGTAGCCCCATCTTAAGTCAAGAACCGTCTATATCAATGTGCAACCTTCACAGCCATCCCAGAAGCAATCGGTCTCATCCCAGTTTCACAAATGAATCAGCAGGTTAAGAAACTTGACCACAGGCAGCGATGGTACAGCAGACAGCTAGCTGTTAAGCAGCATGGATACCGTTTTAAATGTCAGAATGTATCTGTCAATGGCCAGCTGTGTCTGCTAAGAGGTGTCCTTATCCTGAAGGCCATGTCTTCCTTTGTGCCTCTCTTGTGACCATCCTTCCATAGACTTGCTCCCAGGTTGTTTATGAGCCACCACAGGCATGCAGACCCACACAGTGACACCATGCATGGTAAAGTCACCTAATCTGACCGAATCATTAGAAAGCAAGCATATCTGCAGAGTACAAGTGTCCATCACCATGTGATGGACAGGATGCGCTGCAAGGTAGTAGGGCTGCAAAGTAGTAGGACTGTATGTCACGAAGCCCTGCTGAGGGCTGGAGTGGGGTCTTTCATGGTCTAAACACTTATAATGTGACATTTTGTTCCTCTACATCACCTGTGTGTGGCCTGGAAGAAGACTGGCATCCAGAGTTTCCATCCAATAGTGGCAGCTTGTGCCAGGTTCTAATTCCTTGGCTGTCCCATCTGATGACTGTACCTCACCGAGGTCATCTTACAGCTATCTGAAAGAGCACATGTCCCTGGCAGTCTGCACATAGACTTCTTTAAACAGTGTACAGGTAACAAGGCAGAAGTAGCAGTAACTCACAGTGATCTGTGTACCTGAGTAACTCAGATTCCTCCTTGCTGGCTCCTCTGGAGAGATACATCCACTGTGGGCAGATACAGCTCCCCGCACAGACTCAGATGAAGGGACCAGTCTGCAGCCCAGCAGCTTCCTGCCCAGGCAGTCATGTGTGCTTTACTGTGTTGCAAAGAAAATTTTAAGTGCTGATTAGACACCCAAGGGAAAGTGCTTGCACCAGCCTTTCCCTGAGAAGGGAAGCTGTACAGAAACCTCTCACGAGTGCCTGGGTAGATCAATACAGAGCGGTTTCCCAATGGGATTAGAAGTTACTGTAAATGTCTGGTTGAACTGGGAGATTAACTAAGAGAGAATCTTGACTCTTGAGGGCCATACCCAAATGCTAAAGTTCCTGTGACATTCAGGTCAGGAATCAGTTCAGTCCTGGCTCAGAACATGGCTGACTTACCTCTCCAGTCTCAGAGGCAATGAATGTATTTATCTACAGACACAGGATAGCTGACATTCTGCCTCCGGTTCCCATCCTGCTGCAGAATATCGAGTGATTTCCGGAGGCAGCTGTCTCTGGACTGGGACCAGTGCCTCTTCGCCCTGCCCATCTGCCCTCATCACCTAATCTGCTCTCCAAGTTTCCCATTACCTTTTATGATCACCAGCCTGTGAGATAGAGAAGGGGGGTGTAGACATAAATTCTGCATTATTCAGGATCCTGGATATGACATAGTTGTGTAAGTTTGAGCAAAGTACTGCAAGGCTCTTTGCCTCAGTTTACCAATCATCGAAATAAGAGTCATTATCACCTACTTGACAGGGTTATTTTAAGAATAAATGACTTAGGTGAGGTGGCTCAGTCAATAAATCTCCTGCCTTGCAAGCAAGAGGACCTTAGTTCAATCCCAGAACCTGCATAAAAAGGCAATGTGTGATGGATCACACTTGTAATTGCAGCTCTGGGAAGCTGGAGGCAGGTGGATTCCCAGGGCTTACTGGTTAGCCAGCCTAGCCTAATCAGCAAGCTCCCGGCCAGTGGATGGTGCTTGAGGAATGACATGGAAGGCTGACCTGCAGCCTCCATATGCATACACATGCATACACACATACCCATGCACAGATGTGGACTACACACACACATGCACACACTCACCACACTCATGTACACACACCCATGCACAAATGTGCACTACACACACACACACAAGCATACACATGTACAGACACACAGATGCAGTTGCAGCACACACACACACACACACACACACACACACACACACACACACATACCCTGTGGGTGCACACACATAGAGTAAATGATTTGATACTTGGGTAACTGCTGGGAGGCCTGGAAGACAGCACTTGCTCATGAGACCAAGACACAGACATCATGGTCATCTTTATTTCATAATCACCAGGAAGCATGGACAAAGCAGTGGGGGAGACAGCACTTTAGCCGTTTTGGACAATCTCACTCCAGGCAGAGCTCCTCTCCTCAAAAAACTTGTTCCCCATTTGAGCTCAACAGTAATGAGTAGTAGAAATCATAAGCTGCCCTAGGATACAGCCCCTTTAAACCAAGGTAGCATGGGAATCCCAGTGACAGGCAGGCACTGGGTACTAATCCGGCATACACTGGTTGATCAGGGAGGCAGTTCTGCTCATCTCACCAAAGTAAATTGTGGATGGCCGAGTGCTGTAGACTGAGTCCTGGTGACCCCATGTCCCCTGAGACTGAGGTGAGCAGAACTGTCATGGATGCACTTCAGCTCTCATCATGGCTGCCCCCTTTGCACGTGTCAGGCATCAGAATAGCTCTTTCAGAATTCAAGCATCAGATGGCTCTCTGCTGTTCAGATGTTTCCAAACCCTTGTCCTGTTCCATCATTGTGACATGTATGTCAGGTGGCCATGGCAGGAGGTATTTCTGTGATCGACAGATGAAGAAGCCAAGCCAAGAAGCATCTCCTCAGCTCGTCATTCTAGAGTAGGAAGGTGTGTTCTCAAACTATTCTTCTTTGGCTTTCTGGACCAATTCTTGACCCAGAGAGCCATGAGGTACTTGTGAGGTGGTATTTGTGTTTGCTCATTTATAGACCCAGGGATGTAAAATGCTCCTGGATCCTTCCAGAACTATAAAACTTGCAGGAGTGTCTGAGTCCTCTGAATTTCAGCCACCCAAATGTATTGCTAAAATTAAAAATAGCTCAAGAACCAAAAAGGATTAAAAAAAGAGTATCAAAGAATACAAACAATATTCATTGCAGCATTTTAAACAACAGTCAACAGGGAGAAACATTCAAGTGTGGTATAGCCATTCAATAGAATATTACTCAGTCAGAAAAAAGGTGAAAGGAGTTCCAGAATGTGTTATAAGATAGAGGAATCTTAAAGGCATTATGCTGAGTGAAACAAGTCAGACAGGAAAGGGCAAATATTGTACTATTTCACATGTATGAGACATCTAGAACAGACACATTTATGAGACAGAAAGCAGACTATAAGCCATCAGGGGATATAGAGAGAGGGGGGAAATATTGCTTAATGGTTAAAAAATGTGTTTATGGTGACAGAGATGCTTTGAGAATTGTGGTGTTGGTTGTTGTGTGTTGGGAACATATTTGTGAGCACATTGTTCATTGAAATGACATATTTGTTACATGGCAAAATTGGAGCTGTTTTTAAGTTTCTCCAAGGAAATACTTTAAAAAAATATGAAAGCCCACAGTATAAATCATTAGAAATTGAGAGACACATAACAGGGTTTTTGCGCACGTGTGTGTGTGTGTGTGTGTGTGTGTGTGTGTGTGTGTGTGTGTGTGTGAGAGAGAGAGAGAGAGAGAGATGTACTTCTTGGTATGTATGTGCACTTGTGTATGCAGATGTACAGGTTGTGGGTGTGGTGAAATCAAAGGTCGACACTGCCTGTCTTTCCCCAGTCACTTTCCACCTGTATTTTTGAGGTCTTTTGCTGAGTCTGAAGCTCATGGATTAGCTGACTAGTGAACCCCAAGAATCTGCTTGTCTCTCCAATTCTCTTACCCCACCCGACCTGCTGAGGTTATAGACATGCAGCACCACAACAGATGTGCAGCATCACACCTGGCTTTTTGCACGGCTTCTGAGGAGGCAGACTCAGCTTTCATGCTTGTATGGTGAGCGGTAGTAACTGAGTCATCTGTCTCCCCAGCCCCAAGTTTTACAGTTTCCATGCAGTAAATTCTGACTGTCACAGTGTGGAGGTCATCCTGTTTTAATTCCTTGATTCCTCTGCTGTGAATGTGTTAAATGCATGCAGAGTCATGACTACAGAGAGCACTCTCTGTGGGGAGAGGACTGTCTGTGAGGAGAGCACTCTGTGAGGAGAGCACTCTGTGAGGAGAGCGCTGTCTGTGAGGAGAGCACTGTCTGTGAGGAGAGGACAGTCTGTGAGGAGAGCACTGTCTGTGAGGAGAGTACTGTCTGTGAGGAGAGGACTGTCTGTGAGGAGAGCACTGCCTGTGAGGAGAGCACTGTCTGTGAGGAGAGCACTGTCTGTGAGGAGAGCACTCTGTGAGGAGAGGACTCTGTGAGGAGAGGACTGTCTGTGAGGAGAGGACTGTCTGTGAGGAGAGCGCTGTCTGTGAGGAGAGCGCTGTCTGTGAGGAGAGCACTGTCTGTGAGGAGAGCACTGTCTGTGAGGAGAGCACTGTCTGTGAGGAGAGCGCTGTCTGTGAGGAGAGCACTCTGTGAGGAGAGCACTCTGTGAGGAGAGCACTCTGTGAGGAGAGCACTGTCTGTGAGGAGAGGACTGTCTGTGAGGAGAGCACTCTGTGAGGAGAGCACTGTCTGTGAGGAGAGGACTGTCTGTGAGGAGAGCACTGTCTGTGAGGAGAGCACTCTGTGAGGAGAGGACTCTGTGAGGAGAGCACTCTCTGTGAGGAGAGCACTGTCTATGAGGAGAGCGCTCTGTGAGGAGAGCACTGTCTGTGAGGAGAGCGCTGTCTGTGAGGAGAGCACTGTCTGTGAGGAGAGCACTGTCTGTGAGGAGAGGACTGTCTGTGAGGAGAGCACTCTGTGAGGAGAGCACTCTGTGAGGAGAGCACTCTGTGAGGAGAGGACTGTCTGTGAGGAGAGCACTGTCTGTGAGGAGAGCACTGTCTGTGAGGAGAGCACTGTCTGTGAGGAGAGCACTCTGTGAGGAGAGCACTCTGTGAGGAGAGGACTGTCTGTGAGGAGAGCGCTGTCTGTGAGGAGAGCGCTGTCTGTGAAGAGAGCACTGTCTGTGAGGAGAGTACTCTGTGAGGAGAGGACTGTCTGTGAGGAGAGCACTGTCTGTGAGGAGAGCACTCTGTGAGGAGAGTACTCTGTGAGGAGAGGACTGTCTGTGAGGAGAGCACTGTCTGTGAGGAGAGCACTGTCTGTGAGGAGAGCACTCTGTGAGGAGAGCACTCTGTGAGGAGAGCACTGTCTGTGAGGAGAGCATTGTAGACAAGGCTGGCTCTTACGTTTCACTCTGTTCCACTGTCTGGTACTGAAAAGGATGAGAGTTTACTCTGAAAACTCATTTACTCTCAACAATATCAAGACCCATTTGTCATCCATTTTTCCTGTCATACTGAAGGGAACCCCTAAGAAAATAGAATTAATTCACAGCACTGGTTTGGTTTCTATTTTGTCGTGGTTTTGTTTGTTTTGTGTTTTTTTTTTTTTTTTAAATGTGCGTTCGTTCCCCAGCATGGCCTTCTCAGCTTCGGATACTGGAGTAGTTACTTCCTCATTACAGCGACCAAACACCCGACAAGAAACATTTAGGGAGAAAGGTCTTGTTTATTTCTTTATTTATTTGGGCGTGAGTGTGTGTTTGTGTGCACGTGGAAGCCAGAGGAGAGGCCTTTGCGTGTCTTGCTCTATCATTCTCCATCTCATTGCTTTGAGACAGAGTCTCCCACTAAACCTGCAGTGAGGCTGGTGGCCAGCAAGTCCAGAGGCCCTCCTGTCTCTGTTGCCCACAGTGCTGGGGTTACGGGCACACCCAGACATGCCTGGCATTTTACCCTGGTGCTTGCATCTGAGCTCAGTTCCTCACACTTCTGCACCAAGAGCTCTTGTGCTCTGGGCCATCTCTGTAGCCCCTGCAAGCTTTGATTTTGTCCCGTGGGTTGAGGACACAGCCCATGAAGACAGGGAAGGCTTGTTGTCAGGAGAAGCTCATGGTTGTGGCACTAGGAACATGAGAATGTTTGCTTACACCTCGATGGGTCAGGAGACAGAGAGGGCCAGGAAGCAAGGCTAGGCTGGAAATCCCAAGGCCTGTCCCCTCATAACTTGCTTCTTGTAGGCAGGTGCCATTTCCTGTGGAGGACGTTTAACACCAAATCACAATGTATGTATACCATACATTAAGAAAGAGTAGGTCTCATTTCCCCCAAACCAGGGAACAGATAAGGGAACTTACATTTTACAGAATGCGAAAGGGGTTCACAAAGAGAGGGAGATTTGGTCTGAAGTCAGACTGCAGCTCACTCAGCAGCCCCAGGCAATCCCATCATCTCTATGAACCTCACCCTTACCATGGAGGACATCATGTTGTGATGCTTAATTCATGGGCTTCTGCCCTCGCCTGCCCAGGGGGGACACTGAGCCTGGGGACAAAGCTACAAGTGCCACAGGCCATAGCAGGCCATTCAGAGAGTGCCGAGCACAGGCAGGCGGGCAGGGCCACTGTCTGCAAGGTCTCAGGAAGAGACCTCACAGAGTACATTCCCCTCTCAGCAGGGAGCTATGGACAGGTCCTGAATTGTAAGGCAAACCTCCCCAATAACAGATTTTGTGGGCAGATAACCTCAAGCCCAGACAACAGAAGACGCCATCCCTCTCCTGGGCCATGCAGCTTCTCTGTGGCCTGGAGAGCTGTGGTGGTTTAAATGAGAACTATCTCCCATGGCCCGTGTGTACGAAGGCTTGGTCTCCGGTTGGTGGTGCTCTTTTCGGAGGTTATGGAGACTGTGGGCTGCATCCTGCTCTGTCACCTTCAGGATCTTCCATCATCCGGGACAAATGAGGAAACATCTCTGTCTGGCATCCCTACAGGATGCAGGCCCCATCCTCCTCTCACATGAGGCAGCTCTTTTCTCCACCCAGCAGGTTCCTTCTGTTTAACAGATAATGCAAAAATTGACAAGCCCCCTCCTGATGGCCTTCAGGGTCATGTAGTCTGTGCAAGTGTTGTGACCTGCAGTTGCCAGTATCTGAGCATGGACACCAAGGAGCCAGATGCCACTCTGACTTATTCTTCCTCCGACCAGGCTCCCATCCATCTCTCAGGTCCAGTGTTTCTTCCACACCTTCTTATTAAGATGAAATTCTTGGTAAATAGGTGATCACTTCTGAGGATGTGGCTTAGTGTGAATTTTGTCCTCGTGAGCAGCTGCAGAACATGTGGCATTTACTTCAACAGTGACAGCAACTATTCACTGGGGAGATCTGCTCCAGGAAGGATTTGTCAGACTTCTGTAATTTAGCCAGAAGAATCAACCCAGGCAGGACCACCTGTACCCAGGCAGGACCACCTGCACCCAGGCAGGACCACCTCCACCCTGGGCCTGGGACATGGAGATGTGACTGGGATGTAGGAACCCCATGCTACCCTCTTCCCCGGTTTGTAGGACAGGTAGACCTTATTAAAATGTATCTGCCACTAAAGTCCTATTGGAGGGAAGATAGAAATGTCCAAAGGGCTCCAGATAAAACTCAAGACCTTTGCTCTGCCACCGACCAGCTGTGTGACCTTCGGCCAGAAACACCACTTCTCTGTGCATCTACCAACTTCTATGACTCTTCCTCAGGGTAGGAGAGAGAGACTATTCTGGCCCACTTGCCAAGGCAGCTTTGAATACCCATCTTCATGAAGTACTAAAGCTGTTGTCCACATGGAACACTTAGAGTCATACAGGGCTATTTCACCCACTGGACACTTTGCCTCTCAGTTTTTCTTTTTCAAGTGGCAAGAAAGAAACTCTCCAGGCCTGCAAATATTACTGGGATTTAGTGAGTGCTACAGTTCATCAGGCATTGCTGTAAGTGCTTGCTATATTTTAGTGGGAAAAAAATCAGACACATGTTCCTGTGCCTGTTGACTTGATATCCTCCTGGACATTTCAGGAGATATAGCTACACGGAGACAGAACAACAGTTAACACAGAACACACAAGTCAGGAGCTATTTTAAAATCAGGAGTGTATTGCCAGGCTTGGTCACTTTGTGATGAACTAGCCATTGTCCTGACTCCTTTGCTTAAGTTCAGAGAATAAAAGGGCCGAAGAGTGACAGACATAGGAAAGAGGAGCAGGCAGAGCATGGGGAGGGGAATTCTAGGACAGCCAGCAAACACAGCAGGAGGCCCCTGAAGGAGATGAAAAGGGCCAGAGCAGACCTGAGGCATGAAGGGGGCACAGTCCAGCACAGCCAGGGTGGGAGACAAAAAGCAGAAACCCACCAAGGCAGAAAAATACTTCTTAGCCTTGTACATCTCCAGTTCCTAGCAGGGGGTGAATAGACATGTATGTGGGGTGCTGGGACCATGCCATGGCAGGTCCTGTTATGAGAGACCTCCCCTAAGTCAGTGCTCACCTAAGTCTGTTGGGGACCAGCAGCAGCTGAACCACTGACCTGACTCAATCCTCTCCTGCCTTCATAGCCTCAGATGCTTAGGGAGCACCCACAATGCACCAGGTAGAGGTGATGGGTGGAAACAAGGCAGGCAGGTCTCTGTCTCCGTGGTACCTCATTTGGGATGGGAGCTAGGAGGTGAAAGTGACTCTCATCTCCCAAGCCACTGGTGTCTGTCCTGGACACGATGATTAGATCCAGATGGGGCCACATTCTGTGCACATATCCAGAGAACAAGACTGAAATTCTATACCTATACTCTCAGCACCCCACCCCCCAGCCCAGACACCCATGTGAATGTCGCCCCCAAACCCTGGTCTCCTGGCCCAGGCTTACCACTGGAGCCAAGCTGACTAGGAATTGGAACATGGGACCAATGGGCAACTGAAGGGAAAGACAATGAGTGTGGAGAAAAGGGTGCTGGGTGTGATGGCAGATGGGAAAACGTCACAGATAGATGAGGCATAGTCATCTCTGTGAAGTCTAACTGTGGCAAGATCCCTGACTATCCTATTTGAGCCTGGTGGAGAGGTAGGAGAAGGGGTACACGACAGGGGAAAAAACCTGAAAGACAAATGTATCTAGAATTGGCCAACCTTGTTCTGGGCCCTGGGGAGACTTTGGTCTGCTGCAGCTGAATGTCTCCAGGGAAGCAGTAGACACTTGCCTAGCTGCTGTGGTTTTCAATGGTCCCCTGATGAGGTCCCAGTCGCTCCCTTTGCTCTTTCCCTTCTGTTTTGACGCAGGTGCTCCTTACATCTTTCTTGGGCCACTGCTGCAAATTCCCTAACTGAGTTCTCTTCCCCACACTGCTTCCCACTCTCCGCTGTGAGCCCTTTCCAAATGGCCTTTTGCCCATGGTATTTCATAGCTAATACCTTTCAATTATCTGCAGAGAAGACTCTGACCCTTCAGCAGTTATGTGTCTTTATCCTCAGAGTCCAGCCTGACCCTCATCTGAGAACCTCCTGCACTGGTGCTCCAGCCACTGGCCTTTCCCCACGTGCTACCCAGAGCCTTCATGTTCAAGGCCACTCCGCTTGATCGTCCTCCGGTTATGCTTACAGCCACCTCCGTGCTATCTAGACTAGTTATATTTATTTCCTTGTTTAGCCCCCAAAGTCTTAGTTTGGGTTTTATTTATTATGTGAAGAGACACCACGACCACAGCAGCTCTTATAAAAGAAAGCATTTAATTGGGTGGCTTACAGGTCAGAGATTTAGTCCATTATCTCGGTGGGACATGGCGGCATGCAAGCAGACATGGTGCTGGAGAAGGAACTGAGATTCCTACATCTTGACTCATAGGCAACAGGAAGTGGTCTGAGACACTGGGTGTGGCTTGAGCATAAGTGAGACGTCAAAGCCCACCTCCACAGTGACACATTCCCTCCAACAAGGCCACACCTACTCCCACAAAGCCACACTTCCTAATAGCGCCACTCCCTCTGGGACCATTTTCTTTCAAACCACCATATCCACCAAACTAAGAGTCCTTCAAAACCAGGCCATATTTCATGTATCTGTGTTCCTCAATGTCCAATGGCAGGTGGCATGTCCTGCGTGTTCATTAAAGGCTTGGAAATTAAGTGAGAAAGAAACAATATGGGTAACTAGCTCAAAATCTGACAATAACCTTTCTCTTTTGATGACTCTCAGCCTGTATTTTCAGTGGATATGTTCAGCTGCAGTCACAAATGTCCCTGAATCCCCTCTGATTCTATACAGAGAGGTCATTGAGATGAGCAAGCATTGGAAACCCTTACATGTTGATTTGTAAGTGACCTTTGGTCTGTTCTTCACTCCCAGCTGACTTTAAATTGGGAATCAACTTGCATTTGAAAAGGAAACTCTGTGAATTACATGTCCCCCTGAATACAGGTCAGAGCTGGTTTAATTTAGTCTTTTGCACTCCACACAACAAGTTCACTTCTGCTTATCTCAAAGAGGTTCCTGTAAGTCCGAAGTCCCCAGAAAATGGGACCTGGGTAGTTACAGACCGTGGGACAGCCCTGTGTCTCTCGGCAGCAGGTCCTACTCTCTTCCCCCATCTCCTTGCCACTCCATGCACACCTTCTCTCCCTCCTTTGGCCGCTGGTATGTGGTCATCACTGTTAGATCTGTTTCTGTCCAGCCTGGGCCGTCCTGCTTGTCCCCACAGCCTCACCTGTATCACTGGAAGTAATCTACTCTTCGCTCTTCTGCATCCTCTTCTTGAGAGGAAAGGTAGGGTTGGCCTACTTCATCTCTTCACTTGAAACGTATGCCCCCAGATTGGCTCAAACACCCCTGAAGTCACTCTCAATCTTGTCCAAAGAGGGAGATACACGGTTGGTCTCCAGTCAGAATCAACCAAACAAGAGGCCTTTTGCCTATTTCTTCTGATGATATTAACAGCTCAGAGAAGAGAAGCCGATTGCATCAGCCCTTGATACACTAGTATGAACAAGCACATGTACTCCTTTATTTTTCAGAGAGTCAGTAGGAGTTCACACATGTCAGGAGACCACTACACCTTAGCTAAGGAGAGGTGAGGTCTTAAAGGCAGAGGAAGAGGTCCAGAAAGAAGGAAACAGTCTAGAAATGATTTTCTGCCTTCCGGTTACTCCCCTATGCAGCTCAGCCAAGTTGACCCATGAACAGGTTCTAAATGCTGGCTAGTGCCTTCCATTAGCTGAGTCTGTTTCCAATAGATTTATGAGTGATAATAACCACAGAGCATAAAAACCTAATTGTGGTTTAGAAATCTCCACAAAGATGGCATTTACAAGTTTAGCATCCCTGATACCCGATGCCTTGTTGGCAACCTATCCCTTCCACTATCAACTAAGGGTTTCACCTCTCATCCTACCAAGATGGTGTAGAGCAGCAGTTCTCAACTTGTGGGTCATGACCTCTTTGGAGGGGTTGAATGGCCCTTTCACAGAGTTCACATATCAAATATCCTGCATATCAGATATTTACATTACTATTCATAACAGTAGCAAAATTACGGTTATGAAGTGGCAATGAAAATAATTTTATGGTTGGGAGTCACCACAACATGAGGAACTGTATTAAAGAGTCCCATCATTAGGAAGGCTGAGCACCACTGGTGTAGAGGGAGCACTGGTCTTTGTGTTCATCCTGCCTCCTTCCCAAGCTGTGCTTCCAGCCTGGCTTAGACTGAACCCTGGACACCATGACCCATGTCCTACAGTTCTGTCAGCATTCACTTGGGCCTGTGTGTAAACTGACATACCTGACCATGATCCTCATGTGCTCTGGGAGCTTGCCCTCAATTGCTAGACACCCAGGCTGACTCAGTGTAGTGGTGTAGTTTATTGATGGGCCTGATGAAAAGGAAAGTCGGACAGTGTCGGAGCGATGTGTGGGAGGTGGGGAGTGGAGTGGAGCTGTAGCACATGGTCACAGGTTCACACAAGGCTTCCAGGAGAAGCTAGTCCCAGCCCTTAGGAAGAGGAGGGCAGCTTTGGACAGGGTGAGACCCTAGGCTTGGCCAGGTGCTGTCCCTGTGGCTGGTGTAGAATGCAGTAGAGAGCTTCCCAGTGTCTTATACCTGCTTACAAGGTCAGACCTTCACTAGGAGTCAGAGACACAACATTCCCTTCTTCTATTCTCTTCATGCTAATTGACACAATAGGCAAGAGAGGAAGTCAGTTTCACAGTCTGAAACCTGTCAGTTGTCTCTGGTGCCATCTCTATTTGCTTGTGCTAGTCCCTACTAAGTAGTTGTCTTTAGTTGGTTTGAGTTTTTTTTTTTTTTTTTTTTTTTTTTTTTGGAAGGGGGGCATCTAGTAGAGATGCTAACATCCTGCATAGTTTGGATTAGACTGTCACTCAAAGCCCATGTGCCTAAGGCTGGGGTTATTGGGAGATGGTAGAACCTTTGCAGGGCATCTAAGAAGAGGTCTTAAGGCACTGGAGATGTGTCCTTGCAAGCAATGGAACTCTCATCCCACCTCCCTGCCTGGTGTTCCCAGCCATGAGATGACCAGTTTGCTTTGCTGTATGATTCCACCTTCTGCCTTAGACTCAAAGCAATGGGCCAAGTGATCATGAACTCAATACCCCAAAGCTGTGAGCCCATGGAAAATCTTTCTTCTTTATGAGCTGATTTTCGCAAGTATTTTGCTATTGTAACAGAAAGCTAACATTCCTTATGTCATCTATTATTCTAAGGACATAGAGTAGGCACATGTATGTGGTAGTGTGTGTGTGTGTGTGTGTGTGTGTGTGTGTGTGTGTGTGTGTGTGCACGAATGTGGGCAAGTGTGCACACATAAGCATGTATATGTGGAGGCCTGAGGTTAATGCTGGGAATCATCCTCCCCCCCCCCCCATATTTCATTGAGGCAAGATCTCTCAATCAAACCCAGAGCTCATCAATATGCTTCTCTCATTAGCCAGTTTGCTCTGGGGCCCTCCTTTCTCTGCCTTTTAAGACTGGAATTGCAGGCTGCCTGTCACGCCTACCTGGTGGGTGCTGGGGATCCAAACTCCAGTCCTAATGCTTGCATAGCAAGCGCTTAACCACCGAGCATCTCCCCAGCCCACAAAGTCCGTTTAATGGGAAGGGCTGAGCTCTAATTTGTGAGACCTTCCACTTGTCACAGTTTCTAGTGGAAGAGAGCTTTAAAAAGAATGTCACTGCGTGTCTGACTTACACGCCGACTGGGTGGAATAATGGGAATATCTTCCAGGGGTTTCTTCTTTGGTCTGCCACGGGCAAGGCGCTTCCTTCCCTCTCGAGACCATCCCTCCTTCCACGCTTTCTCCTTTGGGAACTGGAGCAGCAGGAGTGTGGGCTGAGGCTCCCTGACATGGCAAACTGTGGAGCTCTGGGCTCTAATGGTCTGTAACTGGGGACAGGGGGGTCACAGTGGAGCCGCCGTGCTGAAGGCTGAGGTAGGACTGGAGTGAGGCTGGAGCCCCCAGCCACGGCAAGGCCATTCCTTCAGGCCCTTCCTGAGGGCTGCATGTGGGATGGTTTCTCCAGCGGGATGTAGAAACCTCTGGAAGAGTCCTCCAGCCTTTACCTTCCTCCTGCTGTCTTCTCCACAGCAGCCAAGCCAGTGCTGCCCCCTCCTGCTCTCTCTCTCATTCATAGACTGCCCTGTGAGGTCCTTGAGAACCCTCCCCTTTGCAGATGAGGAGGACCTAGAACTTGTGGCCTGGTCTGACCTCTCCTGGAGCCTCTTGAATTTGACCTTAGAGCCCTCTTCCTGACACTCAGCTTCCTATGTGCTGAGCCCTAAAGAGACCTCCAGCTAGCCATATCCTGGGGCCCTTCAGTGTCATTGGTTGATAATATTTTTTGTCACTTTACCCTTTCCTCCTGGCTGTCCACGGCTGGGCCTTTTAAGTAGCAGAAAGACAGGTTCCATAGCTTGTCCCCTGCCAGCAGGAGAGAGGACTGGGACTTACCATTGAGAAATTATTAGGACTTGCACACTGGTGCCTTTCATGGGTGCAGAGCACTTTCCCTACCTGGCCCTGTGCAGAGGAATTCAAAACCAGGCCAAGAATCCAGGCAGCTGAGCAGTGATGCTGCAGGGAACACAAAAAGCATGGTGGGAAAACACAGAGGAGAGGGACTAAGCCTCTGGGGGCTGAGGGCAGGCAGGACATTTGAACAGGACAGCAAAGGGTGGGTAAGAGCCCAGCAGAGGGAAGCCTGTGTGTGTGGCATTGGTGAGAACCGTGGGGGGATGACCTGCTTCTTGGGATCCTATGTTGAATGCTTTCGCTTAGACCATACCTTCCTAGAGGCCATGCTAAGTGCTTTAGATCCCTGCTGCTTTCATGGGCTTCCAACTTGAAGCAGCTCATACACTTCCATTCATACCAATCTCCAAAGCCAAGTGAGATGTGTCTTGGCAAAGCCGGGCAGTCAGGATTGTGTCGACTGGTCCTACTCTGGAAATTATCTGCTTGTGTCTGCTTTCTAAATCATTTTATGCTAAAAATAAAACATCTCCAATAAAACTTTGGGGAAATCCTCCTACACTGGGGACAAAGAATCTTCCTGACAGTAGAAGGTATCATCCAGGGGTCACATAGATGAACAGAGGGCCTGCAAAGCCAGGACATGAGTGAGGCCCTACAGGATGTATCCTGGGGGCTTCTTAAGGACATCTTTCCTGACATGCTACTGAGCCCAGAGTGACAGTAGTGATAGCTGAACCAGCCCTGACATGTGTCCCCCAAACAGTGTGAGGGCTTGTTCCACACCTGGCACCGAACCAGAGCTGACTGAACAGCCCCAGAAATTTTAGTCAGAGCCATTAAAAATCATAAGCAAGGCATCTGTCGCACTGCTGTCGCCAAGGTCACCCAGCAGCACGAGGCACCCGAAGAGGAGCTCATGCTACCCTGCCTAGAACAGCCACCATGCGCAGCCCTGCCTGGGGGCCAGCAGGCCCTGGCTATGCAAATGTGCTAAGAAGTATGAGCTCATTTAGGGACAGCCGGGGAAGGCAGAAGACAATGAATGGACTTGGGACTGAAACCTGAGGATTCTGAAATGAGGTTTGCAAGAATCAACACCATTATTATCAGGGAGCTCCCTCCAAAGTCTGGGTCCGGACATAGGTGTGTGCTGATTTTTGAAGTCCTCTTGCAAAATGGAGCATTTTAGGACTTTGGTGGTCAACCTTGGACTCATGGGTAGAGTTTCTAGCTGAGAGTAATTTGGGGAACACATAACCTAAAGAGTGTGGTGCCAGCACAGAGTGTGGGAAGCTAGGGAATAGACATGGGATGTGAAAAACAACAACAAAAAAAACCCACGTGCCTTTTTTTCACTATCAGCAAGAGCCCTGGCCGAGGAACCACACTCCCTTTGTACTCTCTTATCTGTAAACAGGATTAAAACAGCTCCTTCTCAGGGTTACTATGAAGTTCAAATAGGACAGGGAAGGTGCTAGGGAAATACAGGCCACTGGGAGGTTCCGTGTGTGTGTGTGTGTGTGTGTGTGTGTGTGTGTGTGTGTGTGGTGCTGGTGGTGTTGATGATGATTTTTACTGTCTCCTCCCTCACTTAGAGGAAAGGGAAGCTGAGGTTTGGAGAAGAGGCCTAGAGCACATGATCATCAACGGCCTAGGCCAGGACCACCTTCCCCCGCCTCCCTCCCTCTTTCTGTCTCTTTCTTCCTTGTCCCAGGAGAGGTGCTGCTCCTGGCTGAAAAGAAGCCAAGGGTGTTTTTCATTCACCACACGAGTCTGAAGACTGTGGGTGCCAAGGACACTCTTCTCATTGTTCTTAAAATAGAGAAACAATTTGAGAACGAAGCAAATCCAAATCACCTGAGTGCAGCCCCCTGCCCTTGCTCCACTTCTGGCTCAAGAGGCGCACCAGCCAGGCTCTTAAGGAAAGAAGATTGCATCCTTCAGTCTAGCAAATGGTGGTCAAAGCTTGCCCTCGAAGAGTAAGAGGCTGGCCTGGCTTCCTGAAACTTGGCATGGGTCTTCTCTGAGTATCTACCCTGAGTATCTACCCTGGACAATAGGCAGAACCATAGGGCACTTGCTAGGACTGGTCTTCCCAGGAGGAAACTCAAAAACAGAGGAGGTGGCAGGAGAGCCTCAGGCTGTGCTAACCTCCACCTAAGGATTGAGGGTGAGGCCAATGACCTAGGGTTCAGTCTTGTTCTGGCCTTCAGTTCAGTGTCCTCAGTAGTGAGAACCTGGTTGCTAGGCTTCTCAAGCTAGGAGATGGAAAGTAGACTTCCACCTTTTGAAGGGTTTTTAGGTGGAGGAGAGAGGAATGAGGAAATATTGGATAGAAAGAGAGACCTAGCTGACAAGAAGAAAGACAGAAACACAGGATAACTTTGGGAGGACCTGGGTCAATACTCAGCCGCCTCATCCTTTATTCAAAAGGACTTTTTAATAATATGTCAAGGGGAGAGGCAAAAGACTTCCCCCTTGCAAGATCAAAGCACACCGTACAGCCCAGTGTAGACCTTTCCAAACCCTGGTAAACATGTCTGTGGCCAAATCATCTCCTTATGCAGCCCTGCTGGGTAAAGCAAGCTCAGATTCTCTGACCCTGAGGAAGTTCTCACTAGGAAGCCTCCGTGGGCTCGCAAAGCAGACCCAGGAGAAGGGTGTCCACCAGCTTGGAGAAAGGGCTTTGAGCTTCCTGGTCACCCTGACAAAAGCAGACCTCGTCTTCCCTAGGCTAGGCTTACCAGGGGTCTCCTGGTCTGGGTGGTCCGGGTCCACTCACTGCTGCTTCCTGTGTCCTCCCCTGTGATTCTTACCTGCTCATATCTCCAAGCCTCAGGTGCTGTTTCTGTCTGGACCATCCATGGTTCCTCACCCAGGCATACAGAGGTGGAGTGGTTGCCAGGACAGAAGGTTGGCACTTAAGGAACTAGATTCTCAAGGTCAAACCCAAACCATGATTTCAGATGGGCGGGAAGCAGCTCCACTGCTGGAGGCCAGCTCTTCCAGAGAGGGTGTCAGCAGTGACAGTTGGCACGTGGGGGTCAGGAAGCTCTGCCAGGACCCCATCCCTCTTGCTGGTTTTCAGTGTTGGTGGGATATGTGTGTTTCCTTGGACCTCGGATGACTGCTTCAATCAGTTGGTTGTGCCTGCTGCTCCCCACTCATTTATATTTTCAGGAAACTGTTCATTAAGAAGAGTTTCTCTGGCAGGTGGTAAATGCTACATGTTCAAAATCTTTGCAACTCACCACTAAGACACCTGCATCTCTGCCTCCTGTGCCCCCTCTTAATGGAGTCTGCGCTGTTTGCATAAGATACAGGCTCAATGCGCACTTCCTGGTTGAGTGAGGCTTGGCACCCAGCTCTTGTGGCGGCGCGGCTCCTTGGGGTAGGTGTGTGGGAATGAGAAATGTGAGAAGCTGTTGGGATCAGCAGAAGGATCCCAGGACTACAAGGCCATGGCTGTGTCAGTGCCCATGCCCACTCACACACATCTGGAGGAGAAGGTGGCTAGAAGCCCACAAGTCCATTTGGCAAGGCTGGCATCAGGAATCTGAGGGGCGCTGGTGGAGCTGGGATGGGAAATAAGAGGTCTCTGGCTCTGCACTCCCAAGTCAGTGTGCAGCACGCCGAGCCTGCCGATAGGGCACTGTGCAATCTTTGCCGTGTATGTTTTCTGGCTACTTTGAAAACTATTCCCTGCGGAACAGAAGGGTGCCCCCTCACAGACACAGCTCTCACAGGGAAGGGCTGAGATCAGCATGAAATCTCCAAGGTGTTCCTGGAAGGGCCTTGAGCTCCTCCACCTTGGATCCTCCCCTGACACCAGAGACACATCTTAGCAAGGTGTTCTGGGCTGCCTGCTGCCTAGCAAGCTGAAGCAGGCCCAGCCAAAAGGAGCCAACTCTTGTTTGGAGAACTTGGAGCTGATCTCCGGCTCAGGAACTTAGGCAATGTTTCTAAAAAGCCCAGCAAGTATTGGGTGGGGAGGAGAGTTCAAAGAAGTGAGTGTGAATCTCAGCTCTGCCATTCAACACCAAGGACAGGGTAAGTTTTCATCTTTGGTCTGCACAGCCTTGCTGCCTTGTGGGGCACACATGCTCTCTTTGCTGGCTGTTAACATCTCTGAAGGAACACTTGAAGAAGGTACCTGTAATTATGTATGGGACGACATAGCTTTGACCTGGCCAGAGGTTCCCTGCATGCATAGTAATCTGCAAAGACTTGAACTCCAGAGCACGAACTGAAGTACATTATTTCTCCTACCAAGAGGTTGTGATTAATTATAAAATATCAACAAAAGACACCCCCTTTTCATCTTACTGTAGCAAGAACACTCGTGGGATCTACCCCACTAATAGGTTTTTAACTGTGTGGCGCGGCAGTCAACTCCAGGCTCAGTGCTGTACCGCAGATCTCAAAATGCATTCATCTTGCAAAACTGAGTCATTATGTCTGTTCATTAGCAAGCCCCTCTGCCCTCTCCTCCAGCAGCCAACCACCATTGGTTTCTCTGAGGATGTTTTAGAGACCTCCCAGGGATGTGAGATTTACCCTGTATTTGCGTAGCTTCACCTGCAGCTTCTTATAAGGCAGGACTCTCTGCTCTTTCACCCATAAAAACAGCCAAGGTCAAGTGTACAAAGAAGCTAGCATCTGGGGACCCGGCACCAGAGAATCGCATGAAGTTCTGAGCAGAACAAACCCCCACTTATACTCACTTCAGCACTTTTCCACATAATGACTCCCGTGGACAAAGCTGATGGATGAGGGGGTGAGAGGCGAAGCCTGGCCAGCCATCGGAAATCCCTTTGAAATGTTTTCTGTCATCTTACAAATGTCAGCAAATTGTATATGATAACCATATTCAATTTAGATGTATCATTCTATTTTGAGCTCTTTACTGAGAAGTGAAATGGGAAGAGCCCGAAGGAGTTTCGTATATGCCCATGGTGCATAGCTCAGCATCCCTGGGGACCACTTCCCGTTGGACTGAGGCCCCTGGGGACAGTGACTAGCTCTCAGCTCTCCTATTGCTCTTGTCTGTGGGTAGCAGCTCACAGCCTCTGAGGGGAGCAATGAACCCTTTCGTAGATGGTGACTTAAGACTTAACCTGTACCAGGCAGCTTTGGTTAAAGAGAAAACTCCAGGAGACAGCTGTGTTGAGACTGCAGTGTGTGGCAGGGCCCGCTGATTCTGTTGATTGACTGAGGTCCTCAGGGGCTGAGGTGTTTCCAGGGGACAGGCCAAGAGTGGCCGTTTGTTCCACTACACGCTCCTCTTTCCCAAGGCTCTGTTTGCCTTGCTACTGGGCCCTAAGAATAAGTGTGCATAGAGACCGCATGCCACAGTGGCTTCCAGGGCAGGATCAGGGATGCAATGAGGCTGTGGCGGGCACCTTCCGCAGTCACAGGAGCCTGCGACTGCCCAAAGCCCCTTCCTAGAGTCTGCCTTAGAGGCAAGCACCTGCCTTTCAGCAGCATTGATGATCACTTAGACTCTAAGCACTCTGGTCAACAGGGCTGTGATGGTAAATAACACAGGTGTTTTGTATGCCATTTTAGCCATAGCCAGTGCTGGGGTGGGGGGCGGGGGCACCTGACTCAATGCAGACAGACAGACTGAAGCAGATTCCTGAGTGGCAAGCTTGCCACAGTCTTTTTTGTTGTCCTCTTGGCCAAACAGTATAAGCTATTGGCTATCATGTAAAAAAAGTTATTGGAATCATTACCAACTAACTACCCAGAGCAGCAGAGTCTGGGTTGTGGGGGAGCAGGCAGGCATCTGCCAGGATTTGAATTTGCCTGTCAATGACCAATCTTTGTTCCTGTAAAATGACTGGGCTCAGGACTCCTGAAGGGACTGGATTCCAGGACAGTGTCTCTGAAATTCCCGCTAAGTGGAAACCTAACAACAAAAACCATGCCCCAGGACATAATTCCTAAAGTAATTAGTGGCCATTAGTGACATCATCAGGTAGCCAGGCTCTTTCCAGTAAGTGGCTACCTGTAGCCAGGGCCTATGAGAGTGAAGAGAATCAGAGACCAAGAGCAAAGGAGATGCTCTCAGAGGGAGGGCACAGAGCAGAGCCAAGGCTGAGAAAAAGACTTCGGGCATTGCCCACCCTGAAGCTTCTCTGCTGGTTCAGAAGCCATTCCCACCTGGAAATCCTTGGTTAACCCTGATTCCCTGAGAGTTTCTGGCACAACGTTCAGTCTTACAGTGGTGTCTGCAGGAGCAGGAAGCAAGAGTTCAGGTTGGTAGGAGGCCCTGGTGGGTCCAAAATGGAAGCCCAGGTCTCAGGCGGACCATGGGGCACTGCATGCTGCCTGGCCTTTTCTCGGTGGTCAGATGCAGCAGAGAGCCTGTGGCCTCTATGGACGCCGCACAGGCTGAGCTCTTCTCGGCTTTGGTTGATTTTTGTCTGATAGAGACCCATCCACTCTAAAGGCGAAACCGAAGTTTTCTGACTTGTAAAGAAAGACAAGGGTATACCAGTCAGCATCCCA
Organism: Peromyscus leucopus; assembly: GCF_004664715.2. Classification (NCBI taxonomy): domain Eukaryota; kingdom Metazoa; phylum Chordata; class Mammalia; order Rodentia; family Cricetidae; genus Peromyscus; species Peromyscus leucopus. The sequence continues at coordinate 63,958,709 of NC_051065.1, forward strand.
GTCACTGCAGAACCAGCAGGGCCAACAAGAGGGAGGCCTGCCTCTCCAGTCACCCCAAATGACCCGCATTTTTTTAGCTAAGGATAGGAAAAAAGACATCCCTCTTGAGCCCCCTACCCAAGTGGGAACCATGGTGCCAGTACTGCTGCAAGCAGCTGCCTCAACCATGGGGACGCGGTGGCCTGGATTCATGATGGGTGCCTGATAGATGCAATGACAAGGCTGCCGGTGCTGGGGCTCTTCCGTAGCGTCCGCCGGCCGCGGCCCCTCCGCGGCCCCCGCCCCAGCCCTAGCCAGGCTGAGCACAGCCGGAGCATGCGCCTTTGCGCGGCCGCGGCCAGGAGGCGGTGGGGAAGCAGCGCGCATCGCTCGGGCCCCTGCCTGCACCCAGCCGCCAGTTGCCGGTTGCTAAGCAGTTATTGTTTCTGCGGCGATTGCAGAGGCTGTGGCTAATTGGAGAAGCCCCACTGAGCAGCAGCATCTTCCTCTGTCGAGCCTGCCTCTGCTCTTTGCATTTAAAGAGCAAACTAAGGCTGCTCTTCCCAGCTCCCTCCCCCACCGCCCCCCCAAAACCTGGTGATTTCGGAAGTATGGACTAGAATTGCTCTCCTCACCCTACCATTGCGACTCTGGTGCCTCCAAAGTCACAGTCAGACTCCTCCTGTCTCTGGGGTGGTGATTGCCAAGACAGACCATGACCACTGCCAAGGAACCCAGCGCCTCGGGAAAATCTGTACAGCAACAGGATCAGGTAAGGCTGCTGGGGGTAGGTGCTTGTGTGTGTGTGTGTGTGTGTGTGTGTGTGTGTGAGAGAGAGAGAGAGAGAGAGAGAGAGAGAGAGAGAGAGAGAGAGAGAGAGAGAGAGAGAGAGAGAGAGAGAGAGAGAGAGAGGATATCTGGTCTGTCTGGAGCTCTAACCCCCAGGTTGATGTGTGGGTTAGCACACCCTGCCCCACCTCCTCTATTTTAAAGGCTACCCTGCCTTTATCAATAACTGAGAAGCAAGGTGGACTTGCCCAAGCAGCTTTGGACAAAGGCTTCTCTCTTTGGGGCTGCCTCATTTAACCTGTGTTAGTTGTGAATATTCCCAACTACTTTGTAATTGGGGGAGAAAGGACATAGCAAGCATCCATGGAGCAGGCTGATTGAGACCCTGCAAAGGGACTTTGCTGTGGCTCTAAGACAGGGCAAAAGCAAGCACACCTGGTAAAGGTGCTTCCCTCCCATGCCTCCTGCCCCTGCCCTCTTCCTCAAAGTGTCAGTGACAGAGACAGGCTGTGTTCCCGAGGGCAGAGAGCACACTGCCCTGAATAATGAGGATGTGCCAGGAGGCAGAGGAGCCTGGGTGACTTGCAGGGCAGAGGGGACCCTTAGGCTTGCTTGGAGTCCTACAGGAAGAGGAGCTGTCCCTGCCCCAAGAGGATTCCCTTCTGGCATGCATGGGGAATGGATGCCTGACTATTGGGGATACTATAGCTCTCTTCCTAGAGGGTCTGAAGGGCTGTCTTGTCCCTTGATGCTCCCTTGACATCAGGAGGTCTCTAAAGCAGACTCTGGGAGACTCTACCAGGTCGGCAGAGCAGTTGGTGCTGCCTCAGCTAACTGACAGTATACCCAGTTTCCCTTATGCATCTAGGTTGTCCTTAGGTCACTTTTGCCAGCGTTAAGGCAAAGAAAGAAAGCCCCCCTGCCCCCCAGAACCAGGAAAGCCAAGAGTATCTTTGGGGACAATATGTGAAAAAACTGAAACATCAACTATTTGGAAACACTTCAAATTTGTATTTAGTGAGAGCTCTCTCTCTCTTTGGAGGTCATCTCCCAACATTCATTTTTTTTTTAAAGGTGAATGTCTTATCCTATCATGTAGAGATCTCACATACATTTTTGTTACTCCCGTGGAGAAAATTTTGTAAAACTAGAAATCTAAAAAGTCTTCATCAGTGTGAGCATTTGGGCAAGGGGTCAGTGTGAGCATTTGGGAAAGGATTAATGTTCAGCCAAGCTGGACAAGTTCAGAGCAGGCAAAGCAAGTCCTCCTCCTCATGAACATCCTGTGCAACATCTGCTCCTCAAAGAAATATTTCTACCCCAAATTAGCATCTCATAATTCCGTCTCCTTTTATTATAGTCTCCTCCCTCTCTAGGTATGGCATTAATGCTCGCTGGGCTTTTCTGGGCTATAGATCATAAGTTTGAGAATGCTTGTTACTGTTCACAGTGTAAGCAGGGATCATGTGCCCAGGGTTCAGCCAACTTATGCAAAAGAACTTTCCTGGATTCTGTGTGATTTTTCTCTTATATTACTGGGTCTTAGCATGTACAGGAATGTCAGTGTTGAATAGGGTGTGGGTTATGCATGATGCACAAGCTCTTGGTGTGATTTTAGACCTTTAGAGCCTGAGAAAGCTCCCTATTCTTGACCCAGGTTCTTTTGTGGGAAATGGACACTGTTGTCAGCTGAGATACAAAGGCAGCTTTGATTCCGGAGGGCACTTTCCTCGTATTGCAATCAGTAGGCCCTTTCCTTCTTTTCCTAGTGGCCTGTTCTTGACATAAAGAATGTCACAGAGTTGACCCCATCAAGTCCATAATGAGTGATCTAGGAGTGAGTGAGAGGAGAGCAAAATGGGTGGAGGCCAAAGTCTCACATTTTAAAATGATGTATGTACACATAAACATGTTCACATACACACACACATACTCACACACACACACAAACTACACATGCTCACATACTACACATTCCCATATGCAACATGCTCATGCATGCTATTTTAAAGTCTTTTGAACAATAATCTTAACTAGCCCAACACAAAAGTAAAATAGGATAAAATGTGTCTTATTCCTCCATTATATACAGGTTTCTTTAAGCTCCATGCAGCAGGGTGTGGTGGTCACAGCACTTGGGAGGCTGAGGCAGGGGGATCACCACAAGTCAAGACCTGCCTGGGCTAAAAAGTTAGAGACTTTCTCAAAACCACCCCCCAAACAAACAAACAACAACCCAAAACAGTTCGTGGTGAAGACTGCAGAACTCAACTGCTCATTTTCTTTCTGTTCCTTCTTGCTGGTGGAACAGGCAGTTGGGGAGCCATGGGAGCTGTGGGAAAATCTGCTCCAGTGGTCCTTAGGGAGAAGGTGCACTGCTTGTGGTTTAGCTGTTGGTTTTGTTGTTGTTGTTGTCTTATTTGGCTGTGCTTACAAACACCTGGCCTTCCTGGTGTCATCATAATCTTGGGGACTGGTTACCTCACACCCTAACACCAAAAGGTGGTGATATGAGGCCAGCTTCCAACTTGCTTTGAAAGTGTGTGTAGTGTGGACTGCCACGGTGAAGAATCAATTTCTTCTCAATAAGCCAAGCTCAGGTACCCTTTTCCACCTGCCCTGAAATTTGGGAACCATTCATGCAGTGGGGGGAGGGGAAAAATAACTGCCCTATGCTAAGAATCATCACAAATTGATTTAAAAATGGGAAAAGGTATACAATAATTTTCCTTCTTTCCCCAGTTGATAGTATGGTTCTCCTTGCTTTCTAAAAACCATTGTGAAATAGATGAATATGCATAATGAGTTGTTTGGACCTTTGGTTTTTAAAGGATGCACTGAATAAAAGGGAAAGAGGACTTTCTCAACACAATTGCTCTTTCTTCTTGAAGATTCTGGATGATTCTGTGTGGGTTTTATCGGGTGTTAGGTATTATGCACATGCTGTGGTATGTAGGTTTGGGGGTTTACACACCATAGTGTAGGGGGGTGGGATACACATGGTGTGTGTTGGGGTATGCACATGCCATGGTTTGTGTAGCAGCCAGAAGACCATCTTGTTTTAGATCAGGGTCTCTTTTTACTGCTGCGTATGTGTGCTAGGATAGATGACCCATGAGCTTCCGGACATTCTCTCCCCCTTCACCTCCTTGCAGGGTGTGCTCGGATCACAGGCGCTTGCATGACTGTGTCTGGCTTCATCTTGAGTCTGGGATCCAAATTCATGTTGTCAAGTTTGCATGGCAAGGGCTTCACCATCTGAGTCCTCTCCTCAGCCTTTAATCTCTTTTTAAGTACAGTAGAATCTGCCCCAGAATGTTTGGAAATAGCATGTTTGCTAATGTGAGTGGGATATATTTACTCAAGTGCCTCAGAGGCCACTCAGATGGGACTGAGCTGTTTTGGGGACAACTGAATCTACCCTGGCCTCCCCTCACTCCTCCCACACAGAGAGACCAAGAGAGGGAAGCGGAAAGGATGAGGGTAGTTGGGTTCAAATTTAGCGAGTTCTCATAGGAAGACTAAATCCTGCCTCAGAGAACCAAATTAAAATGATATTTCCACTTAAATTTTTAAAAGAACAGATTTATTTTAACATATGCTATCCCCATTTCAAATGATTTAAAATTGGAAAGCAGTAATCAGTAATGCTATTCAATAAGAGAAGACAGAAGGATTCATTCTGGATTTTTCCAATGAGCCATAAAACATTTGCTCAGCTATTGAGCAGGAATAATATTTTAGCGATGCAGATAATGTATGGATGTGTGTGTGCCTGTATGTATATGCATAGATGTATATTCACAAACACAGACATACTAAACACACACACAAAAAAACATGTAGTGCTTGTGTGTCGCAAATCACAGTTGTGAAGATCTCAAAGATGCATATCCCATGTCACTGTGGAAACCAGGAATCTTTCAGCATGTGAGTTATCTGTTCCATGAAAAGACTGTTCCAAAGTCTCCTCTGTGGAGATAGCCATGTTCTATTTGCCATCTTAGATCTGTGGGTCTCATGTAGGAGATTGAGAGGTCTGCTGTTAGTGGTCATGAGATGTGTTCATTACTTTCTGTTGCTTCTGTTTTGTGACCACTATCAACCCCAAAGAGCCTGAGTGTCCCTTAACCTACTAAAGTGTGGTCCTCAGGACCTAACCTTGACTGGTAAGTTAAATCATTTATCTGAACATTTTAAATAATACTTCAACAGAGGAATGTTTTTAATCTGATGGTAGAATCCTGGAGTTAGCACAGCGGCTGGAGCAACTGTTAGAAAGCATGGGATTCAAGCTATAGACAGGGGGTTGAATGAGCACCTGCACATTGACTCTTTAACTGTCCTGCTCTGTGTACTTGGAACACAACCTTGTCACTCCTTAGAGTACCAAGATTCAATGCTAAGACAATCTGGGTTTGACCACCATAAGAGTTCAGCTTTTCATGTAATCGTGTTAAAGAGAAAGGCAATATGAGGTACCAGAATTTGATGTGGTATTAGGGTGCCAAGAGAGGTTGAAGGAAAAAAAAAACTATCAGTTTTAAGAAGGTCAGAGTTGACATACCGTAGGGTCATGATAGGAGAAGAGGACATTCAGAATGCAAAAAGTGTCTTTGGTGTCAATGACTATCATGACCACATTCACAGAAAGTGAATTCCATCCTGAGTAGATCCCAAATCATCTATGGCTCTGTGTATAAGACACTGGGAAGATCCAGGAAACACTTGTAGAGCCTGTCAGCTTCCAGAGTGAGGTGCTGGATGTCACTGGTTGCAGGTTTACCCTAGAGAGCACAGCACTGGAGCTCTGCTGCCAGGGACACTGGGTGGCCTCGGTGTGCTATGGGGAGGAAGGAGGCTGGCTA
>NC_051065.1:64319344-64336420 GCF_004664715.2 Peromyscus leucopus
CCATCACAGATGTGTGCAGTCTTATGGGTAGCTCTGAAAACTCCAGGAAGGGATGCAGGGAGCACAGCCCTGACCCAAGAGTCATCAATCCCCTGGCTGTAGGTATTCCCTGCAGGCCACATCTCTCCCCTCAAAGGTCCCCTGCTTGTCACAGAAGTTCATGTTCACGTAGCTAACTGGCTGCCTAGCATCACCTCTGGGCATTGTCAATTAAGTGGTCAAATTATGGCTCCCAGGTGAGACAGGGGCTCGAGCTGAATATTTAATTTACCTCCAGAGTTAACAAAGGATGCAAGAAAGTGTTCGAATGGGTCCAGGTGCCATTTGAGAAGCTAAATATCTACAGAACACTGGGCAGACATACAGCATTGAACTTGCTGGGTTCCTGCTGATCCAGCAGGCAGAGTCCAGAAGATTCCCCTACACCAAGCAGGGTTAAAAGTTGCCCAGTCAGTCAAAAACAGTCAGCACAGGAAGGGATGCTCCCCATGATTTTGCACGATCTCATTGGCTTCTGCAGGAAGGCTGGATGAGGTTGTCAACATTTCTAAATGGCATCTTAAAACTGGACAGTCTTTTGTAAGCTGGAATGCCTGGTTCCCTTCCCTGGGAACACCCAGGCCCTGCAGCTTTCCCATCCTGGTCTAGGCTACTCCATCTTCACCTTGAACAGCGGCCTGACTGCCCTTGACTGAAGCAGAAATCTGCTCCTCCTTCACATCCTTCCCTCTGCCTAGCAGCATCGCCCCCATGGCCTGTCACTCTCCTGCTTCCCTACCTACTGCTTCTGCAAACAGTAACTAGAGTGACATTTGAGCCATCTCAGGTCATGAGGCCCCTGCTCAGAGCATCTGCAGCTTCCCTCCTCATGGAGGAAAAGGACAGCTTCTACGACAGCCTAAACACTCAGTCACTCAAACCTTGTACTGGACGGGTCACTCTAGCAACCCCCCAAAGTCCATCACTAGGATCTTCTATGCCCTGAAAGCCCTTTTTGAGAGCTCAAGGTTACCTGCTCTTCCCTTCAGAGCCAGGGGATCTGGAGAGCCGGCTTTTCTTTATCGACGTGTTCCAGTTTCTGCCCCCCCCCCTGCAATGTGGAATGGTTGAGGCACACGTGCGCACACACACACCACACACATACACACACACACACACACACACACACACACACACACGTCTATACTACCATTCTGCAACAGGCAGTGGTGTATTATTTCAGTTCAGGACACATTTGCTGAATAAGTAAGTTAATTTAAATATTAAACCCAGAGTTCCTATTTCCATGGAATTTTGAGGTAGATTTCTTCATGTGTGCTGATTCTTTTCTGAGGATGGAGGCTAATGTTTTAGCATTGACATTGGTGACATCCTCCATCAAGAAATAGTGAAATGGGGGGCGCAGCTGGAGAGATGGCTAGTGAGTAAGAGTGTTTGCTGCTCTTCCAGACGACCAGGAGTTTGGGTCCAAGCACACCGGTCGGGTGGCTCACAACTACCTGTGACTCCAGTTCCAAGGGACTCTGTCACTCTCTTCTGGCCTCCATAGGCATCCCCACCCACGTGGCATACACATACAGAGACAAAATAAATAAAAAGTAAAGAATAATACTTTAAAATTATAAAATAAAATAGGACACTTGCATTGTGCAGGGTGTAAAGGGGACTTTTTAAATGCCTTGAGGTGGGGCCGTGAGATGAGCTCTATGGGTAAAGATGCTTGCAACGAAGCCTAAAGACCTGGGTTTGATCCAGAACCGACTCACAAAAAGTTGTCTTCTGACCTCCACATGTACGCTGTGGTATTCATGCACACACACATACAATATTAAGAAATCTTAATGCCCTTGAAAATAGAGGAAGAAGTAACCAGGAGTCCTGGGAATGCAGGCCTGCAGTCAGCAGGCAGACACAGGGCAGAGAAGACACCAGGCACTGCCTCAGTTTCTCCAACGTTCTTTGCCTCTGCCCATCCTGGCTTCTCTGTGTTATGCTGGCCCTGTGAGTCTTTCTGAATGGCTCCCATGCCCTCATTTTCCTAGGTGCCTTGTACTGCATTAACCACTTAAGCAATGAGGAGTCCCCATGGGAATGCACAGTCTCCAAAGCTGTAACAGCACCCTTCTGTGGGCTGTGAAGAGGCAGGGCAGGAGCCACATGTGGGAGCCAGAGAGGATAGTATGGAGGTGTTGAGAGCACCTCCCAGACACCCCAGGAACCTGCCAGCAGCAGGGTCATCTTGAGAAACTTGCGTCAAGGGAAACTGAGACTGGCCCTGGGGCACACATATAAGCACTCCATACACATAAAATTAAATAAATCTTTTTGAAATTATGGAATATTTAAAAAACATGGATAGACATGTGGTTCTGGATATAGATGGAAATAAGGAAGAAGAGACAGGGATGTATTGTAGATACAAGCGTAGATACAGATCCCTGTTTTTCCCGGGAGCGGTGCAGAGATTGTGAGCGTGTATGCGTGTGTATCTAGCATGGAGCCTGTACTGTACTCTCAGACTGTGCACAGGGACTTGCTGTGCAACTGTGTCTCCTGGGCAGCTGACACTGGCAAGCCTTCTCTGCCGCCAGCTCCTCCTCCACACGCAGTACCCATAGTACAGCCTGTGCTGACCCACGTGTGAAACCCAGCCTTCCTCCTTTCCAGTTTAGACACAGCGCCACACTGTGGTGGGTCCTGTCTACGCAAGGTGAGAAGCTCTCATTGGTGAAGGGAACGGTGTAGTCATTCCAGGCTGGGCAGTGAGAAACCTTTGTCAATTCACTGCCAATGATTTCCCAGAGACACTGCCAACAGTGGGATGAGGCATCTTCGTTGTTTAAAAGGACTAGCTCATAGAAATTGGAAACTGGAGTCTCAGAAGTCTCCTCAGATGCATCTTCAGAGAGAAACGGGAAAAGTCTGGCACTCGTTGCTGTGACTCGGGTGTCACGGGCATCCTGAGGATGTTGTCGGGAGGCAGTAGTGAATGATGAGCTCTTTGGCAGGCCCGTGAATAAAGCAGACATCATGACAAACAGGCATTGACATCTGAGCGTGTCGGCAGCATTCTGGAGGAGGGTTTTTTCCAGGCTGTGTCACAGGGCTGGTGAGTCGGCTGATGGTGAACACAAAGGGGCTGGAGCGACAGCTAGTCTTCTCCCCTGAGCCACAGCTAGCAAACCAGTACACCGGTGTGAGGGTATCTGCAGGAGAACAGGACTTGACAGACCTGGCCTGCAGTGTGTCTTTAAACATGTCTGCATGCACTGAGGCATGGGAGAACGGATGAACACCCGCTGTCTGCCAACAGCAGGTCAGTGTTTTGCTCCCATCCTCCCACCGCCTTCCTGTCTCAAGGGTCCTGATGCTTCTAGAGCTTCTAAAGGCTCCTCACTTCCCTTATATTACACACACACACACACACACACACACACACACACACACACACCCCATAACTTACAGAGACCAAAAGCAAGGCAAGTGACTGATAAAGACACTTCTAATCCATTACAGGGCCAGGCCCAGGTCTCTAAAGCCGGAGTCCATTGCCACCTGAGCTCCTACCTGGCTCTCAGGTCCCTCTGGAAGCAGAGCTCCCTGAAGTCCCCTCAGATTGTCATGGTCAGGAGACGTATTCAAAGTGCTTACTGTAGGCCCGATGTTCTCAGTGCCACCAGCAGGGACACTGGGGAGGTTTGAAAAGTGGAAAGCAGGCTTGTTCATGGACTCATCTGTGAGCAGGTTTCTTCCTGTCACCAGGAAAGAGCTGCAGCACGTGGCTTCTGAGCTGAGGGCCAAGGGCCTTGCTGGCTATCCCATTCCCAGAATTCTCTATCTTTGCTATGATAAGCCCTGCCAAAGAGCTACCCAAGATAGCCATGTCCTCCTCTCGGGACCCTATGCCTGGTGGAGTGCTCCTAGGAATCCACAGCCCCAGAAGAAGAGGGTCCCTGTAATCTGAGGGGTAAAGAGCCCACAGGCCATCTGAGAGATTGGCTGTCCCAATGCCTTATAAGCAGAGTCACACTGGAGTCCTCTTACCAGGGAAAACCAACAAAACAGTATGTGACCATCTCATAAAAGCAACTCAGGGAGCCTAAGAGATGACTCAGTGGTTAAGAGAACTTGCTTCTCTTCCAGAAGACACAAGTTCAATTCCAGCACCTGCCTGACAACTCACCACCATCCTTAATTCCAGTCCCAGGGGATCTGATGCTCCATTCTGGCCTCTGTGGGCACTGTACACTCATGGCGCACACACTCATGCAGGCAAAATACCCACACACATAAAGCGTTTTTTAAGCAGAAGAAAGCATCTTGTATAACGAGAATACTCCAAACTTGGGAGTCAGTGAGCAAGTGACATCAGAAACAAGAAAGGTTTCCATAATAAATAAATAAATCTTTCAAAGAAAGGTTCCTCTGAGGGCAAGGGCCTGCAGAGGACCACGGCATCATAAAGAAGTTGGGTGAGCAAGGGAAATGAATGGCCCATGGGCTCTGAGGAGTCACTGGGTGGGCAGGCCCTGCTTTTCCATGCATACTCGGGTTGTGATAAGCAGGACTGTAGGCCCTGTATTGAACAGAGGGTCTTGACAGAGACTGACACAGCAGAGGTATCGAGCAGACACTGTGAGCACTGTGAGCACTGTGAGCACTGTGAGCACTGTGAGCATTGTGAGCACTGTGAGCACTGTGAGCACTGTGAGCACTGTGAGCATTGTGAGCACCGAGGCAGCCACAGCGGAACACTAACTTAAGATCAAGCATGGAAGGTATGTGTCGTGGTCTGAAAGAAAACGGCCCCCAAAGGGAGTGACACTATTAGGAGGTGTGGCCTTGTTGGAAGAAGTGTGTCACTGTGGGGGTGGGCTTTGAGGTCTCCTATGCTCAAGCTACACCCAGTGTCCCAGTTCACTTCCTGTTGCCCATGGATCAAGATGTAGAACTCTCAGCTCCTTCTCCAGCACCACGTCTGCCTGATGCCACCATAAATCTCTGAAACTGGAAGCCGCCCCCAATTAAATGTGTTCCTTTATAAGAGTTGCCATGGTCATGGTGTCTCTTCACAGCAATAGAAACCCAGACTAAGACAATATATATTCAGTGGACCCCAGCAGATCAGAGTGAGCAACTTCCCAGTGGCCAGGGTGGATACGGACAGGGTGGCATCAGGATGGAGCTGAGCACATGATCTAGAGTCACGGCCAGAGTGGAGGACTTTGAAAGAGGAGACAAAAGCCAGACACCAGACCTCCTCCTCCCACCCTCACAGAGGGACGATGTGAAGAGTTACTCAAGTAGCCTTGACAGCAAGCAGGTGTCTACAGGCTATTCACAGCCCAGCATGACTAAGAGAGTGCAGATGTTTCCTTGGCAACAAGACGGTGTCATGAAGCTGGTGTCAGGCTGAGCATCAGCAATGCCCTCTCTGGGAGCTACAGGGATCTTGCTGTGCCTCGGAAGCCACTCTCTGTGTTCTTCATCTGTGAAAAAAGGGACCTGAGTCCTTGAGGCTCAGAGTCCATGGGGCTCAGAAATTCACCTGATATGTTAAAGACTCCAGCATTTACCCTCAAGGGCTAGCATTTTCTTTGGTGAGGCATTTGTCAAAAGGGACAGCTGTGACCAGACATATCTTAATCCCTCTGTATATCAGCCTGTGCTCCAGAAGAGAAAAGACAGCCCTCAAATGTGCTTAACTCCACAATATTACAAAGCTGCTTCTTAAAAATAAGTGAGCTGGACCAGGAGACCCCAGGAAGCTATAGTGCCCATGACCTATAACAACAGGGGCTCGGTTGTCATCTCAGTGCTGGGGAAAGGGGTAGGGGGTATTCTAATTGGATCACAAGGGTAGAGAGAGCCAAATGGAGCAAGCTACCAATAGGGACCTTTGGTTGATGGAGGACTGTGAGGAGGGAGCCACAGAAATAAATACCACCATCTTTCTCCCTCCCCTTTAACCTCTTGACAGTCCCCTATAGGGCAGTCAGAACCCTAATGCCATCTGTCTTAGTTACATTGGCATTTAATTGAGGCTTGCTTACAGATTCAGAGTCAGTCCAGGATCGCCATGGCGGGAAATGTGGCAGCAGACAAGTTCTGTGGCAGCATGGCTCTGGAGCAGTAACCACATCTGATGCACAAGTTACAAGCAGAGAGAGAGAGAACGAGACTATTCCTGGCATAGGTTTTTGAAATCTCAAAGTCCACCCCCAGTGACGCACTTCTTCCAACAAGGCCACACCTCCAAGTTCTTCCTAAATAGTCCACCAACTAGAACCAAACATTCAAATATATGAGGGAGCATTCTCATTCAGACCATCACACCATCCATACAGGTGAGCCCTGACACGAACACAGAGCAGAATGGAGGAAGCAAAGGGCACCTGCAGAACACATAGGAAACACTCAGCATGCCCTCATATGACACTGGTAATTTGCCCAGGAAATGCCTAATACATATTGATGGACAGTGGATAGGTTGATATATGAGCCTGTGTGGATAGATGTGTGATGGATGGGTAGATAGATGGATAGTAGATAGATTGGTAGGTTGGAAGGGTGTGAGGATGTGTGAAATTAATTAGATCGGTGGACAGTAGAAGATAGATGAATGGGATGGATTGGATTGGATGAGTTAATAAATGGATTGGATGACTGAATAGGTGGATTGGATTGGAAGAATTGGAACAGATGGGTAGATGGATGGATGGATGGATGGATGGATGGATGGATGGATGGATGGATGGATGACAGGATGGATCGATTAATACATAAGTGAAAGATGGAGTGAAATGAGAGAAGATGGATAGATACAAGATAGATAGATTAATTGAGCAAGTGTATTGGATGAGTTAGCAAATGGATGGATGAATGGGTGGATGGATGGATGGATGGATGGATGGATGGATGGATGGATGGATGGAAAGTAGATGACAATAAATGAATAACAGATGATGGACAGATAAGAGTATTATGAGTGGATGGATGAATGAATGGATGGATGGATGGATGGATGAATGGATGGATAGTATGATAAACAAACCAATAGACTTTGACTACATTAAACTAGAATACAGAGAGGGTTTCCATAAAAATGACTCTGGGGGCTGGAGAGATGGCTCAGAGGTTAAGAGCACTATCTGTTCTTCCAGAGGTCCTGAGTTCAATTTCCAGCAACCATATGGTGGCTCACAACCATCTGTAATGAGATCTGGTACCCTCTTCTGGCCTGCAGGCATGCATGCAGACAGAATACTGCATACATAATATATAAATAAATAAATATTTTTTTAAATGACTCTGCCACTCCTCTACAATGGACACTTTCACTGCAGCATCATTAACTGTTAAATAAAGAACCCATAAGTGCCAAGGTATGTTCTCTGTAAACCTGCTTCTCACACACCCTGACAGCCAGCCCTGCTCTGTCTCCAACCCCTCTGATAGAAAAAAGAGAGAACCATCTCAGTGATAGAGAAAGTATAGAGAGGTATTGAATAGCCATCTGTTTGAATGTATTATGTCTCTGTTTTCTGCAGTGCCCTCAGCCTGCATACATCTTAATAGTTGCACGATGACTCTGAGGAAAACCCAGACAGGACTGTGAACTTCATTGCAGGCAGCGTTGTGCTCAGTGTTATGGCAGCTTGCTCAAAGCTGCCCTGTACTAAAGCGCATCTCTTTACAAACAAATTGCCCTCTCACAGTGCATTCTCTTCCAGCTTGGTCCATGAAATAAACATTGCTTTAAGATGCCAGAGTTAATTGCAAGCTCTTTGTGTCACAAGACTTTGTTCCCTTTGCCCTTTATTGCCACAGGCTGTCAGAGCCTGTGCCAGAATCAGCAATACCAAAAAGTGACTTGGCACATTAATCCCTGTGAGAGAAACAATACCCATTCATATTTTATGGTAAACAAGTGGGCTAATCAAAAATTCATCCACTGCTCACCAGCAAGCTCCTCTGTGCTCTGAGCTGAAGGCACCTCCTTAGCCAGACTGCAAGTGCCCTTCCCATAGGCTCCCAGGCAGAGCCTGCTTCCCTCCATAATATCAGTCCCTGAGCTGGAGTTAAAGGCCTGCTCATCCAGCCTCCACCCAACCTGTGAGCCAGTGCCTGCCCATCAATTTACTTAAGTAGAACCCTGCCGTCCACAACATCTGCCCTGAGTGCTCTTAGAATAACCGAGTGAAGAGCATCCTTTAGCATGGAGAGATCATCAGAAACCTTTCCAACTTGGGTCCAGCAGAATGATCTCTGCAAGGGAAGGGGGTGAAAAGAAGCACTCTTCTGCCATCAGTGAGGTAGTGACATGAGAATACACTCTCAGCACTCACAAGTGTATTTATGAAGCAGGCTTCAGGAGGCACCCAGGGCTGGAGAGATGGCTCTGCAGTTAAGAGCACTTGCTGCTCTTCCAGAGGACCCGGGTTTCATTCCCAGCACCCATATGGTAGCTCACAACCATCTGTAACTCCAGTTCCAGGGGAACTAATGCCCTCTTCTAGTCTCTGCAGGCACTGGGTGAAACTCATATAAAATAAAATACAAGTGTGCTCCTTGAGCACTCAAAAAAAATCTGGAAATTTGCCTGAAGGAGATGGAAACTCCAGATGTGAATGTTGACAACAGGTTCAACAAAGCTGGCTGAGCCACAGGAATAAGAAACATCCCATACTGTACCCATGGACATTTGTCCAGAAAATTTACTGAGAGAAGATAAGGATTCAGCAAACAAGCTATATCCCTTCTGTGCCAGGTCCAGGCCCAACTTCCTCAGAAGGGTTACACTTCCCATCTTGCTTTGTCCTCTCCCTTAACTGCTTCCTACTTTCTTTTCATTCCGTAGCACTGCATCTGTCTACCAAAGCATGTACACACATTCAAAGGACATTGATGAGGGGCAGGGCTGGAAACAGAGACCTAGAGTTTGATGAAAATCCCATATATTTATACAATGTATTTCATTCATCTCTATCCACCACTGTCTCCCTCCAATGCCCACTAATGCTCCGCACAGTCACCCTCCTGAGTCCACGTCCTTTCATGTTGTTTCCAATAACCCCGAGTCTGATTACTGTTGCCCACAGGTGCAAGCATACGTGGGCGTGGGCTGCCTATTAACGGTCACATCCCCAGAGTGACTCCCTCCCAGCCCTCAATGGCTAATAGTTTATCTGCCACGGATGGGGACGTGGGGGCCTCTCCCCTAGCTGGGACGCTGGCTGGCTTGATCTTGTCAGGCAAGCACAGCTGCTGTGAGCTGATGTTTGCAGCATCATCGCTCCCAGAAGTCAGCATTCCACAACTCACCTCACCGATCAGCTCTTATGTCCTTCCCCCTCTTCTGCCGTATTCCCTGAGCCCTGAATCAAGGGGTGGTGATACTTCTTGATGACTTGTTCCAGAAGTGCCCAGCCCAGCCCAGGCCCACCCATAGCATACGGCTTGAGGACACCTTTTGGTGACTGTTCCACAAGTCCCACTGATGAGCTGCTTTCCAGAAGGGAGGTTGTGTTCATCCACCTATTTCCGGTACTTCATATATAAATCAGGAATAGGAAGTTTGGAAGAAGGGCCACTGCCTTTGGCTGCTAGTGCAGGGAATTCTTATGTAGCCAAAGAGGTGCAGAGTGAATGTGCCAACATTTGAAACAGGCACAGGTCCCTCATTGGTGCGAAGGCCATGAGAGAGGCAAACCTCCCAGAGCCCTCGATCTCTCTCCTTCCTCCTCCACAGGAGTAGTGTGCTGGCACTAAGAGGTGGTTACATGTGGCTTCCCACCCACTCCCTGACTGCCTGTGCACAGCAATGCCCAGGAGGTCATTAGCACACATTCATCCCCAGGGCTCTTCAAGCTGCTGACCTCCATCTGTGTGTGTATATGTATACATGTAGCAGTGAGCACATGTGTGTACATGTGTGTGCACAAGTATGTGAGGGTAAATGGGTATGTGAATTCATGTGTGTGCACACATGCATGTATGCAAATGTGTGCACATGTGTGTGGAGGCCAGTCAGCATCAGGTATTGTTTTTTTCAATTACTTGCTATCTTAATTTTTTGAGACAGAGTCTCTACTAAACCTGGAGCTTGCTAGTTCATACTGGCTGACCACATGTCCCAGGGAGCCCCCCACCCCCAGTACTGGGACTTTGGGCACACATTCCTAGGCCTGACTCTTTTATATGATGTCTTGGCTTTGGTTTCTGCTGGTGTGATAAAACATCATGAGCAAAGCAACTTGGGAAGGAAAGGTTTTATTTCACCTTACAGCTCTTAATCTACCATCAGGGAAGTCAGGACAGGAATTCAGGCAGGAGTATGGAGGCGGGAACTGAAGCAGGGGCCGTGGAGGAGTGCTCCGTACTGGCCTGTTCCTTGTGGCTTGCTCAGTCTGCTCTCTTACAGCACCCAGAACCACCAACCTGTAGGTGATACATTTCTCAGTGATCTGGGCCCTCCCACATCAATTATCAATCAATAAAATGTTCTACAAGCTTGCCTGAAGGCCAGTCTGGTAGGGGCATTTTCTCAGTTTTCTCATGCCCCATCGAGAGGCTGTGAGACACAGGAGCACACCTCTGGGGTGTGTAGCTAGAAGGACATGCTGCCTCTCGGGACAGGGACACGAGAGGGTACAGACCCTGTAGACACTGTGCCCAGATCCACTGGGCCTGCAGGCTGGGGAGCAGATGGCAGGAACAGAAGTGGCCTTGTTTTAGCAATCTCAGAACACAGAAGGTTAAAATCATGAGAGTTGCTTGTGTCCAGAAATGCCTCCTGTTTGGATGTAGATGTGACGTATTCCTTACCCACAAGGCCTTCAGAGGTTCCCAGGACTGTGGGGGGCAGTTCCAGGGCCCCTCTCACCCCTACCCAGTGAGTCAGACCTTCTGTTTGGAGGCTGTGTGCTTGACCTGTGTATCAGTTCAGTGACTGAAAACTGATCAGCAGGTCGACTTGGGGAATGAGCAGCAGTTAGCCGTTGGGTTTCCTGGTTAAGGGAGGTCTGGCTCCAAGTGCCCATTTATTCAGGCCTTTCTGCCACCTCCAGTTCACCAGGGGTGCCTGGTGAGTGTGCCACTGTTGCCTGTGATAAAAGGTCTAATAAGAACACAGAGTGCTCATCCTCAACAGCAGATCTCATTATAGAGGACCGGCAGGTGGCTGAACATGTTAGTGGCTTCTAGAACATTCTAGGAAGTCACCTGAGGATACCTATTTGGGGCACTTACTTTCTTGACATTTTCTTCTTCTTTTTTGATGAAAAGTGGGGCACCCCAGCTTCGGAGAGTCCTGAGCGATAGAATCTGTCAGCACAAGCCTCCCACCCCACCCCACCCCCAATATTAACATCAGGCCACTCTGAGCATGGTGCTCATTTTCAGGTTTGGATAAAATCCATCTTGTGACACCAAACCGAGTTCACCAAAGCCCAGGTCCAGAGCCGTTGTCCCTAATCCTGGCTACCTTGTCCTTAAAGAGTGAAGAAAAAGAACTGAACCCTCAGAGCCTCTGAAGCTTAACCCTCGGAGGCTCCCCTGCACTGCCCCTCACTCAAGGCCCCTGCTTCCTCACTCTCAGTACTCACCCCTGCCTCTCTGCCAGGTCCTTCTCCACCCCACCTACCCAGTGCATCAGCTTATGTGGAGCTGTGACTTTGGTGGGCCTGTGATGTGAAACTGAAGTCAGTAGAGCCCCAGCAAGAGCATGGGACACCACCACCCCCCAACACTGGTGGGGCACTCCAGTGTCCCCATCTCCAGTTTCAGGGCCCCGCTGGTGAGGGCAGGGGCTGAGGGTTAACTGGCCACCCTGACACTCAGCTTTCCATGAGGAGCTTGGACCCACGTGTGTTCTTGGATGGCCCCGTTCCAGAACCCCACACCTACGCTCACTGGCTGCTGAATCCAGAATCGGAGTGTGACCCAGACCCTGGTGTCCATTGCCCCTGCTCACACCCTTGTTTGTGTTTTCAGGGAGTATTACATCACCATGGTGAAGTGGGCAACCAGCACCAAGGTCGCGGTGACCTGGCTGAACCGGGCCCAGAATGTGTCCATCCTGACCCTCTGTGATGCCACCACAGGGGTCTGCACTAAGGTACGGGGACAGCGGAGGGGGTGGAGGGGTGGCCATAGCATGGAAGGTAGTATCCAATCACTTGGAGCCCCTTGGGCTGGAGAAATGAGAAACCCTGCTGGACCCTGTCATTGATGCTGTGGCCAGCCTCTGGTTTGGTGCCACCTGGTGGACACGTCAGATATTGCTACAAAATCCCCGGGCATATCAGAGCAGCAGCCTTGGGAGTCCTCACAGGCAAGGGTCTGTTTCCCTTCACACTGGCCACTGCTGTGCTAGGCACACTACTCTCCTCATTCTCTGTTTCTCAAAGGAGGAGGGGACAGGCCCAAGACTTGACCCAGCTACAAGTACTCAGCCCAAGTATACCCTCCCCTGTCCAACACCCCAGAGTCAGGTGCCCTAGCTCAGGTAAGGCAGGTCCAGGCAGACCAGCAGTATGTCTAGGAGCAAAAGGCATCCCAGGGTACCTTTACCTCCTGGCCAGGACAGCAGACTCTCCTCTCTGTTGCTGAGCCACAGCCCTAAGAAAGTCACCTCACATTGAATTTAAAAGACCAAGTGAGACTCCAGGCAGATCTCACAGAAACGGCTTTGACCCTACGTTTCTATTTTTCTAGCAAGAAACACCAGTCTCTTGTAGGTTCACTTAGACCTATGGGCTTATCTACAGGCAGCTCTCAGCACACTGCCGAGGGGTGGGGGTGTCTCTAGGAGGTCACAGTGAGCTGTCCCTGCCTCTGACACCTCATTGGGTCGATGTTTCCTCTGGGTGGTTCTGATGGGCTTGCTGGAGGAGAAGGTGAGCGAGGCAGGGCTCAGGGCTGGACATCTGTGCTGAATGTCCACATCTTCTGTGCCTGTCCTGATACGCCCACCGCGAATAAGGAGTGGCCACTCCCAGTGCCACAGGCGGTGTAGACCAAGCACCACGCTGGTGGCCCCTCAGGTGACAGCAACTGAGAAGAGCAGTCATCCGGTGCTTGGGCATGAAGTGTTTGTATGTCTTTGTACACAGCTCTGGAGAGCAACTTTCATACAATGCTATGACCCCTTTTACCTGGCTTTGTTTCCCATGATTGTTTCTTGGAACTGTAAACTGGAATTTTACAGTTTACAGTATCCACTCGCATGCACATACACACACACACACACACACACACACACACACACACACACACACACACCAGTTCCAAACAGTGCAGCACCTGAGGCTTGCCCCTAAAGGGACACCCTGCCCAGTGGTGATAGCCAGGTAGAAACACGCCCAGCTAGTGTGGCTGCCAAATGGGCACAGGCTGGCCCATGGTGACCAGTGACCTCCAAGTGTTAGAAATGCCATCAGCTTCTGCAGGGCTGCTCACTGCTGTGGATTGCCCTGCTTGTTAAGGACAGTGGCATTCTTCTTGCCCAAGGACACTTGTGCTAGCTAGCATGTGAGCCACAGCATGGGACAAAGAGAAGAACAGGGATTACCTCTCCACTGAGAGGCCCCAGTGGCCACTCTGTGCGAGTGAGTGCAGTTACCATGTAGATGAAATTAAACCTTTCTCTGTACAGTGCATGCAAACAAACAGAAGTCCTTTTCTAATGCTCCAATTCCATTTCAGAAACACGAGGATGAAAGCGAAGCTTGGCTGCACAGACAGGTAACTCACATGCCAGTCCCCATGTCCCCATCACCCCGACCTCCTAGCCCAGTGGTTCTCAACCTTCCTAATGCTGTGACCCTTTAAAACAGTTCCTCAGGTTATGGTGATTCCCAACCATGTAATTATTTTCATTGCTATTCTATAACTGTAATTTTGCTGTTATAAATCATAATGTAACTATCTGTGTTTTCCCATGCTCTTAGATTACATCTGTGAAAGCCCCTAAAGGGGTCATGACCCACAGGTTGAGAACCACTGCCCTAACCCTTCACAGGAGTGGGTACCATAGTTTTCATGTATGGGAGTCACTTGGGAATCCCCACCCGGGATCATCCAAGTATGTGTGCTGTTGTGATCAGGGCAGTGTGTGCACAGCCGCCTCTTCGTCCTTCCGGGATACTTGGCAGACAGTGCTGTAGAAGCCAAGTTCCCTAGGTGGTAGTTTGGAAATCATTGCCCATCAGGACAGTGATGGGAAGGATCTCAGCTCCCATTCAGATGATGTGGTTGGCGAGCTCAAAATAGTGAGCCCAGAAAATTGCCCAGATGTGGTCTGTAATGGAAGGCAGGTGAAAATGTGGTTGGTACTCCCATTTATTCATAGGCGTGGTTTTATAGATCTCTCAGTGAGAAGTCTCCTTAGAAACTTGACCCCAGAATCATCCCTGGGATTTTTTTCCCCATCCATAACTCAGAAAGGCACCTCAGAGCAGGCTCTGGAGGCTGGAGACTAAAAGAAGTTGGGGGTTTGAGGTGTGGCTTGCTGGTGCCACACTCACACAACGTGCCTGAGACTCTTGGTCTAGTCCCCAGCACTGAAAAACAGGAATCAGTCAAAGGGGTCAGCAGGGGCTGGAGAGGCGGCTCAGTGGGTAAAATGTATACTGCCCTTGGCGAGGACGGAGTTCACACCACAGCCCCAAAGCCGAGTGGCTCAAAACTGCATGTAACTCAGCTCAGTGGTCAGACGCCCTCTTCCGACCTCCAAGAGCCCTCACACTCTTATGCACATACACACAAATACACATAATTTTTAATTAAAATAAATCCTTAAAAATAAGAGTTCCAGAGAAGCCTAGGCAAACTACCCTGTGATACTTTTTTTTAAAATAACATACCCAGAGAGTGACCCCTAGTGCCAGTAATTTCTCTTGATTCTTTTGTCTCATGCCTCACTCTTGCATTAGAAAGAATGGACAACATTCAGAGAACTTCTTATTTAGTCCACCAGAGGCAATAACGTGATCTTCAAGTCCTGTTAGAAAAATCAAAACAGATTTGAATCCAAATAATCATTGCAGAGAAGGCTAGGGATGTAGCTCAGTGGTAGAGCTCTTGCTTACCATGTACAAAGCCCCAGGCTCCATTCACAACAAAGACTATAAAGGAATTATGATTAAGGAACACAGGTGTGTGTTTTTATTGACATGGAGAGTCCATTTGTTGAAAATCCAATTGTCAGCAATGGCTCCTGTGTTGGTTCCCTTCCTGTGGCTGTGATAAAACACAAGGAACAAAACCAACTTACAAATGAATGAGTTTATTTTGGCTATATGATTACAGAGGGCTGAGGGCCCGTCATGGCGGGAGGCAGAACAGCAAGAGGGAGACATGTGGCAGGGACAGGAAGTTGAGAGCTCACAACTTCAAGCACAGACACAAAGCAGAAGAAGCAAAATGGAAGTGGGGGGGAGGCTATGAACTTTCAAAGCCCGCCCCCAGTGACGTACTTCCCCCAGCTGCACCACCTCCCCAAACACCACCTCCAACTGAGGACCACCTGCTGGGGCACTTGTCATCCAAACCTCTGCAGCACCCAGGCATACTCTGGCACTCTGATGACCACACATCTTTTGTTACTTATCAGAGTAAGAGCCTTACAAGTGCACAGCTACTTCTGGACATACCTTTTCTCAGCTCAAGGCCAATCTTATACAAAAGAGGAAAGGCTCGGTGGAGTCACTTTATTCCCCTCTTTCCAAGTTTGGATACCAAGTCCAAGCTGAGAGGCCATCAAGAGAGAAGACTCAGGCACCCAGAGATACAAGCATGCCCAGAGTTCTTCATCCCACCCAGACCATCAGTATCTAAAGTGTTATTGGTATGCTCATCTTATACCAGGTAAAATGCCAGATAGGAAAAATATAATCATTCTTAAATCTCTCGTCTATATTATTGTCTACGTTAAACTGCTACTTTAAAAATTGCATCCAGCCGGGCGGTGGTGGCACACGCCTTTAATCCCAGCACTTGGGAGGCAGAGGCAGGCGGATCTCTGTGAGTTCAAGGCCAGCCTGGGCTACCAAGTGAGTTCTAGGAAAGGCGCAAAGCTACATAGAGAAACCCTGTCTCGAAAAACCAAAAAATAAATAAATAAATAAATAAATAAATAAATAAATAAATAAATAAATAAATAAATAAAAATAAAAATTGCATTCAGTACCATGCTAGACTCTGTAAGTTTTAAAAAATATTACTTTTAGTCAAGGGCATATATGATAAGTCCACAACTAACATGAAACTCATCTGTGACAAATGAGAAAGCCTTCCTGTTGTGTGACACTGTTCCTGAGGAGATATAAACATCTACTCACCCCAGATAGGGAACCAATGCCAGACCAAAGTAAGGATGCCACCCAAGTCCAACTTGGTAAACCAAGGAGCTTCAATGGTCTTACTCACAAGTCAGTGGGTGAGGGGATGCTCACAAGAGCAAAACTGATTCAAAGACCGCTGCTTCAACAAAAGCCCACCCCAGCATGGATGACAGATCACAAAAGCTGGAAACCTGGAGCTCACTGTGCAACCTACAAAAATCTCAGCAGCTTGGAGATTGCCTTTTCCAGGTAACTCAGTTGGCCTGAGTCACTCCAAAGTGGCTTGGCCATCCTTATAGCTGCTATATTCTTGAGAAGGGCAGGACTGAGTAACCCTGGTCAGCTTCAGGGACTTCCTGAGACTATTGAGTTGTTTATTTCCTGAGCGTCCCTGAGGGATGAAATGGTTCACCTCCCCCTTAGATTCACCTCTCTTTTAACATCTGTATATTAATGAGCTTCCTTCCATGACAAAAGTTTTTAATCATGGAGGAAACTGCTACAGAAAACGTCCCTTTAAATGAGGTGCAAAGCAAGGTTTACTCACTCTCATGGCCTCTATTCATCACAGAGCTGAGTGTCCTAGGCAGAATAACTAGACAAGAAAGAGCAATGAAAGGTGCCCACAATGAAAGGAATTAAATTATCCCTGTTTTCAAAAAGGAGAATATTAAATATGTGTGTGTGATATATATTAATAAAGACAGTAAATGTACAGGGTACATAATGC